>NC_065532.1:40721338-41030737 GCF_020184175.1 Aphis gossypii
ATAAATTCTAATTTTGTGCTTTTTAAACTTTAATTTAATTTTTTTATTACATCATACGCATCACACGCTCGTGCTTAGTGGCGTATTTATATCCTACTTGATATAAGTTGTATTATAATAGTTTATTATTGCATTGCCACTGCCACTGACTTTCAGTGGCTGTATAAGTTTCTGACTCGGTAATAATAGTCAATACAACATATAATATCATATATTATTTCATACCTCACGGCCATAATGTAATACACATAATTAACGTCAAAACACTTAGGTATGTCAGGTATAATAATGTGATTAAAATATACAAAATATGTTTATTATACAAATATTAACAACGCGTAATTGACGTATAATATAATAAACAACAATATATATATATTTATATACTATAATACTATATTGATAGTTAATACACATGCACGATGGGAATACAAGTAAACGATCTCCATATAAATATGTATTCTTTTCGTCAAATTACATATTCCTACAGGGGGATTCGCTTTACATATTCAACCCCATTTTTTCGTTTAATAAATACTTAAATTATTTAAAGACCATTTTTTATATGTGAAATATTTTGTACTATTTAAGGAATGGTTCAGTGTGATACAAACTTCGATTTTTCAAACGAGATTACCTCTTTTTACTGTTAATAATTATTTATTGGATATAATATTATGTATTTTTAATTTTGATGTATAAAGGTACTTAATTCAAAATTCAAACGAGTAGTTTTTCAATTATTGAAATGTCTATATTGAGGAACTTATAGAAATCCAAGACCTCGAATAAAATATGATCTTTAAGTATATATTTTAAAAATACTAAAAATTAGAATTAGAATTTCTTTATTATTAAATAAAACAAATTGGAGTGAGCAAGCTTAGTGAATCACTCTGTATATTATATCATTATATCAACACACCGGGTAAATATATAACACGCGATATCTGTCGAATATATGTATACTATGTAAAGAATAATAATTACCTATATATTAAATGTTTTTAGTCACGAATCTGTCGACCGGCACGCGTCATTAAGGCAGCACATTTTTTTTACGAGTGGACTGCAAATGCTACTCATGATTTATGGCCATCGTGAGTGACAGCCATTTAACAATACCGTAGAGGTGTTCAATCATCAAGCCGCTGCGGAAATACCGTGCATAGTGCATACACGTCGCCAAATTTTTCCGCGATTCTACTCACGTGGGTTTTAGCCTTTAGGTATAATAATTCGTAAGGACCTTTCAACGCAAGACGCCGATTTTCGCAAACGCGTGACGCGAGTGTATAATTTATTACACTGACTTGGAGCAGGTTTTAATAAAATTATTCATATGAAATCCGTCTATCGTTAATCATAACATTATACTAATAATTAGTAATTATGTATTATCAACGATTTATGCACTCTAAAGTATTAAGTATATAAGTTATACAATTTATAACATCTTGCAAAAGTGTATATTATAATATAATATAAGAAAGAAAGCACATCATATAATATATAACGTTTGGAAAGAAAAGAATCTAAGGTTCCGTCGTATATATATTATACATTCATAAATATAGGTTAGTGTTGAGTTATAGCCGTGTACCCGCTTTATTTATTGCGTGTATTTTTCACGCATAATTTAAGAGGTTGGCATAGCCGAGTTGTGAAATATATATAGTTGATCAAAAACCAACAAACATAAACTTTGAGCTTAACCTCATGACATAAAAAAACAACAATCAGCTTCTAAAGATGAAAACTATGTATAAAAAACATTTATTAAAACCTTTTTCTTATTAAAAAAAATATATATAGATAATTGATTTGCAAAAATTTGTAATTTTTACAAACAATCTGATTATATTGTAATATTTTTAATTTGTAATTACAACATACAAGGATCACGTGAATTAATATTTCAAGTAATAACTTCAATCAATTTTTAAATCATATTATATAATGTTGGAATATTGAGTTCCCTATTCAACACTATAATCGATACGTTCGTATTCGATATTCCGTATAAATTAAACCGGAAGGGGTGCTGTAAATTTAATTAAATGTATACGTAAACAAATATCATAATCTCTGAGGCAAAAGTACTCAAAAACATTGTCACATTAATTTATCTATAAATATATAAAATACATCGCATTACAATATATTTAACAGAGGACAAAATAATATAACATTATAAATTGCACGATTAGTAGTGGAAAATAAAATCGGCATAATATCTGCGCACTCTGTCTTAGTACGTCTGTACTTAGCGCATATGTGCATAATAACATTATAGACATTATATTTTTTATAGGTGCCCTGTTAATCGATGACGGACCCCGTAGAGAAAAGCGAGGTCAGTTGATCACAATGTTTTGAGTTCTTAACCCTTATTTTGACATATAGCTGTATAAATCACCATAAGAGTTTATGATTTGAAGTTCGAACAAATATAATAATATTATGTACAATAATAATAATTTAAAAATTGCACACTGAGGCTTCTCTTGAAACTTCATAACAATATAATATAGAAAGATAATTGAAAATATTATACAACACACAAGCTGTAATACCGCTAAAATATATTATTTGGTATTATAATTTATAGGTCAACGTAAATATTAAATTTTCATTCGACGGCTGAAAAACAGAGAAGCTATAAGTATGTAGGTATATAATTAATGATTTAACGATCTAACTTTAATCATTGGCGGTAGGTAGATTTTTTACTCTAATATTTCTATTATTTCCCCTGTTTGGTAACAATCAAAAATCGGCTCCCACAACACTCACAACTATTGTACTTATTACATAGGGAAATCTAACGTCAAAGTACAAATTTATAAAATACAGACGCATCAACGCAATTCATATAGCCTCCACGAAATAAATATCATCTTAAACGTATAACCAGCGGTTTTTAAATGCGCACGTGTCCTGTATATTGAAAGAGTAGGTCGCGGCTTTAGTCCCGCGGCGAGTGATGCAGTCCTCAGCTATATACGCGCGGGTTGACCCACAGGCGTAGGCGCGAGTATAGTGACACGATGACAATACGTCATCATCATCATCATATATAATAATAATAAAATAATTTTACAATATTATATGTACTCACGGCGAGTTCGAATATGGGCCTTCTGCTCTTGCTGGGCGCCATGCGGCCTTCGTCGTAGCGTCCGTAGCCGACGGGCCGCGGTCACGGGCGCCGCATCGTATCGTCGCAAGCGTTCTACGCGCGCGGGCCCCGGCACTCGTACACGCTTGTGCTGCAGAGACACACTATGCGGCGCGCGTCCGCCACGGGGTGGCCACGGCGTGTGCGGCCGCTCGGCGCGTGCGTGCGCGTGTCGTGATTGCGCAACTATATATTGTATACGCTGCCGCCAAGGCACTACGGATTGACTAGGCCCGCGCCGTCGTAACGAGCGATACGTACGACGATCGTATAGGTCCGCCCCCGGCTGACCTCGATTACGCGCCCCGCGGTCGGTTCGGGCTCGCGCTCGAGTGCCGCGTCGTACAATACATTATATTATGACATGGGTATAGGCACACGACCCGCAGTGGGACGTGGACGACCGGCCGCGTTTGTCCCGCGGTACATGTGGGTACGTCGCGACGGCGATGGTGGTGCAGGTGACCCACCGCCGTGTCCGACGGCAAAATTTGGACACGTTTTTTGTTGAATCGTATACAAAAGTCGTGCAGCCAGTGGCGTAACTGAGGGCCCGCAGACCCCGCGTTGCGGGGGGGGGCATGGTAATTTGGGGCCTTTGGTTATAGGATTATAGGTATTTGAATTCTTTGATATAACAATATGTTAGGGGCCCATTCTTAACATTTTTATTTTTGCGGGGGAGCTCAAGTTTTTTTGTTACGCCACTGCGTGCAGCGCATATTATTATAATACAATAATAATATACATTGTCTTAAAAACCCTCAAAGCGCGTCGGAGCTAAGTACATATATTATTATTGCGGACGACAACCGACAGGACGTTAACAACAATAATTGTTGTAAGGAAAATCAACACTTATTTTTTACCTATATGATGCGCGCAGTGGACCTGCAGGTTTTGACGTGTACGATTATTAGTTTTGCTTTGCGGGACAATGATTTGTGTATGTATAGTGTCTATATTAAAATATACTGATACAAACGATTGCAGGTTTTGTGATAGATTTTTTTCTTCGAGTCCTTTTTAAGATTGTATGTGCTACAAGAGTATATATAGGTAATTTATATAGTAAAAAAATAAGCGTCTACATGAAAACCATTTGTTCTAGTCAATTATTGCAATTTATAACCAATCCATAAGTGGTATTGTTATTCGATTATTTAGTTATTACTTAACTTTAAAACACATAACCAATAATAACCTGCAGCAGTAATAAATGCTCAATAGACAATATGTAAAAATAGTAATTTATTTTTTTCGACAGCTCGTAGAAGCTTTAAACTGTATACATGTGCCCTATGAGTTATCTTTATCTATGAGACTATGAAAGGATGAGATTCCATGCTAATTCCTGAACGGCAGCTTATTAAACAATTAATTGTACTTAGTACTTACCTTTAACAGTTTTTAAACTTCGATCTGGCTTTGTATAATTATATGATGTATTTTGTATATGTACACAACCACAGGTTTCTTCAAATCAATAAACTAAAAGAAAGTATAAAACAGACTCATAAGTTAAAATTTGGAGATTACTTATTATAGATAGTAATTAGTAGATGCCATAATTATAATTTATATTCACTTGATTTAAAGTTCTGAAAATTGGCCTTCTAGTTCCAAGAGTTGTGCCAATCCCTGCGATAGACGATAGTTGAGCAAAAGATACATAAAGCAAATATCCATTGACCATCATTCATCATTATTCGATACTTCGAGTTTAATTGATGTTTAAGTTTAGATAAAATCAGCTCCCTAGTTATATCAAATTTCCGCCTGCAATAATTGCAATGACAGTACTTATCTATAAAAGTCTGCGCAGGGAAGTATTTAGAAAAGTCTTACAGGGGAGGGGGTACAAAAAAATTCAAATTAGCGTACATGGGGAGTACAGAGAGCATAAAGAGATTAATACTCTCAATAATGAAAAAAGTATAAAATACGGTGAATGGGGGGTGGCAAGCCCCCTTTAAATACGCCCGTGAAAGTGTGTATTTCATTACAAGGCTTATAGTTGGAAGCGTACCACAATACATTTTAGGTTTTGGGTGCCACCAACACTATATGTATAATAAATAACAATTAATATAGTTGCCCGTTGGTATTCAAAAATAAAAATAACCAATACTTACTTATTTTAATTTCTTGACAAGTAGGTAACCTACCTATATAGAATTCAGCGTAGCAGACAACTTTTACAGTCTATACAAGGGTAAACGAAACTCTTACAACGTCCGCTGAATGTATCATGAATCATGTTTAATTTGGTACTTAAAACGATGCACTATGGGCCCATGAAAATCTTTTCTTTTTTTTTGACCAACACAAAAATCGGAGCAATGGAAAGAAAAATAGCAGCCCGCGCGTTAAAATATCATCCTGTAATGCAGCAGTTGGCAAGCGCCACGAGTTGTTTTCGGGCTGTATATCGTAACAGTTTTTTTTTTTAATAAATACTGATGCGCGATGGTTTTATTTTCATTTATTGTTTGCAAAACGAAATTACTATACTCTAGAAGGCACAATTCCAACGATCAATAATACATTGCGCCTGAACTTTGCCGTATTATTTCTTATTTTATGTTCTTATTTCGAACAACAAAATGTTATTTTTCATTTCTTCCATACACACCGTAGGTACCTTTCTTTCTTAACAAGTTCAACGCCTCAACATTATTGTACTATGTGAGACGCGAGCTTTGTTGTGACAGTATACGTAAATATTTGGGCTTTGGCATATACGAATAAGTAACTGCAACCATATCAATGCTTTCAATTTTCAATTGTACAACACCATTAATAGGTACCACATAATGATGAGTATTTATTGTTAACCTGTGTATAATATTATAAAATACGTCGGTATTGTTCATGGACTATATTGAAATAGTTTAAACTATAATAATTTATAGAGTATTGAGTATATAATAATATGTAGTAACTATTAGGTAGTAATTAATATATCATGATTGTTATTTGTAATTTATGTTGGTATCAATAAATTCAGTGTTATAATAAAATATTCGAGAAAAGCTGTAAAAGTATTCAAATACATTTATAATTTGTGCTTGAAATTGTATTTTAATAATATTCATAAGTGTTTGAATTTGAAACCAATTATCTTGAAATATATAAAAGCTGTTATATTTATTATATAGGTACATTGGTAAAAATTGATACGCATTGTCATAAGCGTGCACAGGTCTTCTTAGAAGGGGAGGCAATACTTTAGCTAAGGAGGTCCAGACTCCAATCCTCCCTCCCAATTTGTAGGTATAATATAAGATATTGGGAAGCCAAAAATCTCGCAGGGGAGGCAGCCACCTCTTCGTGAGCATATTGATGCACATTGTATAAGTTCATAAGTACATATTTTATCTAGTTATAAAAATTTTAAATTTAAACTAAAAGTAATCTAGAAATGAAATAGTATGAAACGTTTCAAATACAAGGTCTGATAAAAAAAAACCTTATGTATTTCAATTTTCAAGTCAATTACAAACAAATATACAGAATATCCTTTTTTTGTGAATAATAAACATTTTACATTACTTGGTTAACACTATGTCTAATAAATTGTATTCTCTATTGTTAACACATTGAAAAAGTTACAGAAGACTTTTTTATGGATACTATACACCTATCTATAAAGTACAGTAGTATTGTAATATTTTAAATTTTAAATAAATACATAATAAATCAATAAATAAAACTTATTTTACTTTTATAAAAATTACATGATATCTTAAAGTTTATTTTATTTTAAAATTCAGCACATAATAAAATAAATTATGTGTTAGAAAAGAAGACATTTTTAATTAAGTACAAGTGAAAAGAAAACTTAAACAAAATATGGAGGCTTTCGAACAATAATTCCATAATCATTGAGTGCTGGTGCTAAATCTTCCATGGTTAATGTGAATTTACGGTCTTTAGGAACTTTTCCAGATTTAGTTGGCAAGGTAGCCAAACGCACTTTACAATGTTGCAATGCATCGTTGGCTACATCAGCAATAAATTTCTGAGAAGCAATTGATATCAAGCGAACTCTGAAATAAATAAATAAATGCATATACATTTATAATTGAAAATATATAACTCAGAGTTAATTATTAATTCTAAATAAGTTAACACTATATTCAGTAGAACACCTTTTATTGGTTTTGTCTATTATAATTGTATAATATTTGAAAAAAATTAAAAATTTAATAGTTAATTGTTTAATTGATATACAGTATTAAGTATAGTATAATATGTATAGCAGGGGTGGCCAAACAGTCGAACGCGGACAATTTCAAAATCGATCATGTTAGAATTTATTTTTAAAGGGGAAGTATATTTTTAATAGATCATGACCAAAAAAAGTTTGGCCACCCCTGATATATAGTATATCCACCTTCAATTAAAAAATGTTTGGTTACCCATTTTATTCTAATTCAAAAATTAAAAATTGTATAAACTTGAAATCTTCATTAAATTAATAAATTATGGGGATGAAATGACTAGGGGTTAAAACATCCTTTTATTATATGCTTATCAATAATATTATATAATCGGTTAAAATATTATAAAGATTTAAAAATCTTAAGCCATTAATTAAATCTACATAATATATTTAGTTAATTTGCTCAATATTTGTTAACAATCTTTTTTTTTTCTTAATAATTTACAATATAAAAAAAATACTTAAATATTAAAGCAATTTAAAATGTTGTAAAAATACAGTTATTAAGATAAAAAACTCGTATACATAATGTTCAATAGCTAGTGTTTAAATCTGGAGGATAAAGATCATCCATATTAAATCTGAAATGGTTAACTAAAATGATTTAGAAATCCACAAAGAACTAACATGGATGGGCAGTTCATTTAATTTATATGGATTATACCTAAACAGCTACCAATATTTAATTATGAACAATTATTTACAATTGGTACACTACCTATTTAACTTTAGTATGTTAACCATACATTCATTTTCAAAAAATATTAATATTTTAGCATGTTTATTGTATACTATTCTAACTTTTGTTCATACCACAAGATTCACGACATCATTTGTACCAGTGATTCTTAACCTTTCTGAGACCAGGTCGACCTATAACGTAATCCATATGATTTTTGTCAACTCTTTGATATGATAATCATACAAACTTGCTATTTTACGTATGAGCAACTAGAAAGGTTATTTATGTTTTATTATTTATTAGTAACTCTCTGGTTGAGAATCGCTGTTTTAGGGTACTGGGTAAACACAATACTTATAATGAATTTCATACGAGATTTGTTGATATGACAAATGATATACAATAAAAATATAAAATAAGTCAAGAGTTCTAAGGTTAATATCAATGTCATGTATACTTATAATTTATAGTCTTACATTCGAGGGTCGTTTGTTTCGAATCCAGCTTCTGAGCATATAGATGTCGTAATAGAATCTGGTATCTGTAAATTAAGATTCAAATTAATATTTAAAACGGTTATTAACAGAAATTATTAAATTAATGTTGAATTCTTACGGTGGGACTATAGTCTTGGAGTTGAATAATTACATCGGATATCGACAACGTTTCTTCAGCTACTGGCATCTTATATATACTTTAGCAAACAACAACGCAAATTCAATGTCTATTGGTTTTTACTGATAAACATATAAATCAATTACAAACTCCGATCGAACTCGAAGACACCAAATCAAAATGATTGTGACTAGAAATCTAGAAAAGTAGAAATGACTAGATGATTATTCTACGGACTACGATATTAGTGACTGTTTGGAAAAAAAGTATACAACATTATAACAGTTATCACTAAAATAGAAAAATCTTCGTGATAAGCGATCGGCCAATCAGAAATTGAATAAACAATTAAACAGATTAAAGCAGCCAAATCGAAGGTTGTACACTTCGCTAAATTGCGCCAATAACGTCATACACAATTATTACACAACTTACTGTAAATTGTAATACAATTAATGTTAATATATTATATATCTGTGAATCATTAATAAGATTTACAACGCCAACTAAACTTACACTAAATTGTGTACACATGATATATTATACTCCATTATCCAACTAAAGATTATTGTCTCAATTTTTTTAAGTGTATAAAATTTACATTTTTACGTAATTCATAAAATATATAAAATTATAACACCTAAAATCTAGAATAAAATACTTAGTGCCATTCAAATTGTTTGAGTAATAGAAGTTTAAACTTTTACAATGTTGTTTACACAAATGTAAAATAACCATTAGTTATTTTTTTTTTAATTATTTAAAAAATTTATCAGTCTTACTTTAACAGTGCAAGAATTATTTCGGCACCTTTTCTGTCTAATTAAATTCTAATTTTGACACCTCTCATGCGCCTTTCTGATTTTGGCTTGTGTTTCACACATCAATCGCATCTAAAGTTAATTATAAAAGTTGTAATTTATAACCTTTTAAGTATTTTACTGTAACTTTATTTATCATTTTCTATAAACTACTAAATATTAAAAAAAATTAACTAAACAAACCTATTTTTAAATATTTTGAAAGAATTTTGTTTGAAGTGTTAATAAAATGGTTTGAGTTATGATGCTTTGGACTGAAATCCATTTTAAACATAAAAGCAGAAGTGAACATGCTTTTGGAAAAGGTAGTTATAATTTGCTTCAAGGATGTATAAATCAATAGTCATAAACTCATAAAACTCAATGACAGTATAAATTATAACTTATAATTAATAATTTACTATCGAGAATCATAATTTCATACATACAAAGTATATCTTTTGATATTAGTTTTATACTACCTGTAAAATAACTGGAAATAAATATCTAGTAATCAAAGTAAGAACTAAAATTAAGGAAAAAATAATACAATGAATAGTAGAAGAAAAATAAAGGTCAATACTAAATTGTAGTTTATGGGTGTATATTTTTTATTAACAACTATTTATAGATAAATTCATTAGAGCACAAAATGTATGAACGAAAAATGAAGTTGATGATTGAAAATCAATAGTGTTAAAATGTTAAGTTTATTGGATAGGTTTTAAAATAAAACAAATAATTATTGTATACAATATTCTTTTTTTTTAATTTTTCAGCAATCACCTGTTACTATACACATCTTTACAAAGCAAAAATAATAACAGTTATGCTCTTGTATTTTAATATGTAACTTATCACAAATAAAATATGTTTCATTTAAAAATAACAATCAAATTTATATATCGAGATGTCTGAATTGACGTCTCAACTTTTCATGTTTGTTCCTTTTTTCTTTATGGTTTTTCCATGGTTTGGATGTATTTTGTTGAGCTTGGCTATATAATAAAGAAAATGTATTAAATAAACATAACATAAAAAATTGATTACAACATACTTATTAATACTGCCCATTATATCCATCTTTTTCATGCCTTTACTGTGTGCGCCCATGGTTGTTTTCTTAAAAAATGTATTGTCTAAATCTGAACCAGATGCAACATTTGGCTGAAAAACAGTGTTTAAGCGTGGTTAAAAACGTGTTAATTTTTAAAAATATTTTTTTCTTTTAAAAGAACCTTGAGAAGAATGTTTTCAAATGGCGTAAATGTTTTTGTTGCACGATTTTCTTCAGGTGGTGGGAATGAATGAAATTTTTTCTGATCAACACCTGGCGGAGCAATACAAAACAGTAGCCGTCCATTAACATAATGTTTAAGTATCACACGAGCTGCTCTAGAACCATCTGGTTGTCCGTTTGCCGTCATGTATCCCCGACTACCTAAAATTGATGAACATACAAAAAAATATAAATTTTGAATTAAATATCTCGTTAAAAATTAGTTAGCAATTACATTACATGCATAAGCATTGAGAAATTCATCAGCTGTAGGTGGTCGGTTTGGGTCTTCTCCTTCTAACGGTTTTGTCACCATAATACTAAACTGATCTTCTAATATGTGTTTAGGTATTTGCGAACAAATTATATTCACGGGTGGCCTGTGATCTCGCATCTGATCAATGGGGAGAATACCATGTATAATAAGGTCAGCTTTTGTAAATACAAAACTAGGCATAACTAAACCAGGACAATCACATAACATCAGTTCTTTGTCAACAAAAAGTGTCTGAAAAAAATATTAAAACAATTTTCCTTAATCCATGTACATTAAATCTATAAAAATACTCATACAGATATTAAGCTAACATAATGAACTGTGACTTGAATATAATACCTGAAAATGTTTTGTTTTTCCTGGAGTAGAAGATACTGACACTTTTTTATTTAAAAGAAGAGTATTGATTGTTGAACTTTTACCAACATTTGGATAACCTACTAATCCAACAGTAACCAATTCATCTGATAAACGTTTATTATTTCCATGAATTGTTTTAAAGAGAGTGATTAATTGTTCTTTTGTTAATAGCTTTGAAGAATTTTTAAACTGGGGACATTCATCTAAACAAAAATAGTTTGATAAATAATTTTGGTAAAATGGTTTTGAAAAAAATTAAATATTTTACCATCCACATCTCCAATTACTTCTTCTTCTTCATCGGTTTCATAATCTGAACTGTTCCACTCATCATCATCTGCTTCTTCTTCTTCTACTTCTTCTTCTTCTTCTTCTTCAACTTCTTTTTCAGCCTAAATAAAATAACTTATGTATACTAAACAGAAACAAATTATAGTAGTCTACAAACCGTTTCACTAGCATCTTCATTCCCTTCTTCAATAGTTTCTTCACTTTGCTTAGCAGAATAAAAAGCTACTGTAATAGCTCTGGAGTCAAAATATTTTGCCCAGTATTTACGTTGTTGAACAGTCAACAAATCAGACTTGTTCAACAACAATAAATTGGTTTTATTTTTATCTACTTCTTTTGAATATTTCTCCAAGTCTTCACAATAGAATAATAATGGGTTGCGAGCATCAACAATCTGAACTAATACATCACTTCTCTCAACAACTCTCCACAGCTGTCTCCAAAATCCCAAGTTTTTTTCGTAAGGAGTCAATACTAGACCATGTTCTTCTTGAAGTTCAGCCAACTTACGACGCCATTCTAAGAAATTATGTCTTTCTTTTGCTTCCAAGTCTTCAGCAGTAGTTTTGTCATCCCACTCAGGTCTATAAATTTAAGAATAAGAATAAAAAAAATGTATTAGGTAACTATGTTCACTTAAAATAAATATTACATCATACCTTCGAGGAATTTTAATGAAATGTTTAAATTCCTTATGGGACTTTTCAATCTTTGACCGTTCTTCATCAGTTAAAGTACCAACCATTCGACTTTCGGGCACAAATTCAACATTTAACTTTTCAGCCTAAATATATAAGTCATGAATTACAGTAACAATGGATGTATAGACATAAATACTATTTAAAATAATTTATATTTAATCATGGTTACTTACTGTAAATTCAGTTCCAGCCAATTCTGCTGTGGACAAAAACTCTTCGAAAGAACTCTGTTCTGTTACAGACTGTAAATTGAGTCTTCCCCAGTCGTATCCATCAGCTAAATCAGATGTGTGAAGCTATTATAAAATATATAAAGAATTATTTTTCATGAATATCACATACAAAACTCAATATTATGATGAGATAATTATTCAAATAATTTAAAATAAATGAATTGACTGCAGAACAATAATGAGTGTTATACTTACAAATGAGTCAGCATTCAGCGTCTTTTTACCACGACCAAACCTGTCTTTGATTAACGCACGGCCAAAACTATGACCAGCTCCACCTTTCTTCTTACCACCCATCGCGCAACTGTTAATTGAATAGTGCGATAATAATGTAGGTATTCTCTAAATCTGTGTGAAACTGTATAGGAATGAAAAAATATAAATATGTTTTTAAAACCAATGACCGATGATTAATATCTACCTATCTTAATTCTTTACTTTAAAAACTCATGTGATAGGTAAAAACTATAAATGCCTAATAATTAATTAAACTCGAATTTATTACAATTATTAATTATTATAATACATTAATACAATAGAATAGATATTAGGTATGTAGTATATAGCAAGGCCATATACACAACTGAGCATGGTTAATATAAATAAAATAATATAATATTTTTGTTGATAAATGATAATACCTTAGAAATATAATATAACTTCACGTGTTTAAGTTCCTATCAAGAAATTATCACTACTTGTACAACCACTTTTAACCTTACTGTTACCGTGCTACAAGTTGAGAATGTTATCAATTATACCATTTATATAGTATAAAGGCATAAATATATATATATACCTGTGGTTGGAGGTAATCCTTGTCAAGTAAATTTCGTTCGTTTTCTTTTATCGTTGTCACTGTTTCCCGCCTTCCAAAGTTCCGCGGGACGTTTTCCTTTATTTTTATAATACTGAATACAACTTCTTAAATCTCACTAGTCATTAGTCAATATTGTATTATTGTTGAATCGAAGTTCACTAGTTGGTAGTTTTCATAATTTCATACAAGCAAAATTATAAATACCTACTCAAAATCGAAACAACGGTATTCGATATTTACTGGAAATTCTTTGATATTGTGACAAAACATTGTTTAAGTGAGTAAAATTAAATACCTAATTGTATTTGTTTAAATTGTAGAAAACGGAAAAAAATTAACCGAAGAAAAAAAAATATACTATCTACATGATACCTTTACCCATACTATGTTTTCATTTTGGTTATAAGTATATTTTTTTCTGTATTCATTTTTGAATTCTATTTAAAATAAAAAAAAAAACAGTTTCATTATCACTAAATGTTTTTGTTGTTAAGATCAATAAGTTTACAATATATTTTAATTTATTTTATTTGTGTTTTTGCTTCTATAGATCAATTTGAATTGAATTTACCTTTCTGCAGTTGATGACATTTTACTTCTTATTCACAACTATTCAACAATGGCGTATAATGATAAGCATAGACAATTTTTGCAATATTTCATGCACGAAAGAATAGTTTCTGAAAATGATGCTAGAAAAATAAACGATATTCTGTTTCCTGAGAAAAAAGTTGATGACATCGTTCAGCTAATAAACACAAAAATTTGTCCACTTGAATTCAAAATCAATAAAGTGGTATGTGAACAAAATGGCAATGTAACCTATGTATTCATCGCTACATTTCTTGACAATTTCAATGCTAAACCAGATCCAAGCAAAATTATGTTTGGTAAAATTGTTAATCATATTGTTACTTCAGGTGGATCAGTAACTTACGATGACATTATTACATCTGTTAAGTATTTATCTGATACTCAGTTGGATAATTATTTTACATCAAAATATTTAATAGCTGACAAAGACAAAAATATATTTTTATCACCTTTGGCTATTAGTGAGTTGGAAGGATATTTGACTGAAAAATTTGAAGACAAAAGATGTATGGGTTGTTTGAGTATTGTTGGACATGGTATCAAATGTCCGTCATGTGAAAAGTTTGCACATGGGCATTGCTTGACTGCATATTTTAAAAATGTGGGTAGCAAAAAGTGTCCTAAATGTTCTAACATATTAGATGTTAGTTGGGACTCCATAACAACAGTCAATAAGTTATGATAAATGATTTTCCCATTTAATTATTATTATTCTTACTTTATGAGTATTACTAAAATAGTTATACTATTTTTTATGTAATATGGAATGTACTTAACATTTTAAATACAAATATGTTGTTCATTAATTCCTGGATCATATAAATGTATGGTTTTATTTATAACATTATATTTTAAATTAAAGTGTTATTGTGTAGAACTGGTTGTTATTAATGCACAAATAGATTGTTAACTGTAAATTTAAAATTAAATGTAGGAAGTTAATATTTATAAATATTTTTAAAAAGCCAAACTAAAATATGTCTTTAATTAAGTGATATTACAATAATATAAATTTATAATTTTCTAAAAAAATTTGTTATGTGAAAATTTACAAGTGATTTATTAAATATATGATTATTTAAACACTGAAATAAACATAATGTATTATATTTAATGAATAACTATTGTATATTTATTAGTATAAAATATTAATACATTCTTAACATATTACATTGCATTATATATTATATATATACATTATATTTATATACATACATCAACATCATATTCACAAATTATAAAAATATATTTCTTGAAAAGTTGTATTTATTTTTACAATATTATGTAATATTATAACAATATAAAATGTAATTTTGCTATGTAAAGACATTAAGTTTAACAGTGTATTGTTCTTAAATTTAATTTGTAAAATTTGTAACATTATATATGGTTTAAAATGCTCAGTATACTTTTAAATTGTTGAGTTGAAAAGTATAAACAGTTTTTTTAATGATAATTATGAAATCTTTGTTTTAAATTAATTATTCATACTTATGTTAAAGTGTAGTTTATTGTAATATATGAGAATGTTTAAATAAATTGATTATAGAATATAAAAACATCTTTAATAGCTACTACTATTTTTAATACATCAAATTATATAATAACAAAAAAAAAAAGAATACCCTTAATATCTATAAATTATTTTTCTTTTGCAACATACTATTTTCAAGTATTCTACAAAATACAAATAAACCTAAAAATTAATATGTTAAAATAGATTGTCATGATCACAAATTTTTGATGTACATTGGTATTAATAATGGATTGGTATAGAATTATAAAACTGGAAATGACTATGACAGTTCTTTTGGGAATAAAATGGTTTTAGGAAATATATTTTACTTTTGTTTTGAAGAGAAAGAATGTGGCTGACAATAATTAAATGTGTATTAAAGAAGAAGTATGGTATTTCAGAATTTGTAGTGTTAAAAGTAGGTTTGTGGGATGTTAATATTTTTTTTACTTGGTAAAACAATTTTTAAACATGTGAAATAATTAATTGATTGAAATAAATATCAAATATAGTTTGTTTATTTATGAATCAATAGGAACAGATTACCTTATTATAAACTAGGTAAGTTAAACATGTTATTCAGTTGCCTACTAATTTTTAATTAGATTAAAATATTATTATTAACAATTAAGCATGTATAACTACCATCTATAATTATATACACATTTATATATAGTTATGTTATATTTTTTTTTGCATCACGGAAAATTATGATGATAAATGATCACTTTTTGACATTCTTAAATAATTTGAGTTTTTTTGCAAGACAAACAAAATGCTTAAATCTTACTTATTACGTGGCGAAGTTGGTGGAGGTATTAAGGCATTTTCTTCATAAATCATTGCCATTCTGCAGAAATCAATTCTTCTTCTTTTATTTTTCTTAAATAAAACCAATGCAAAGTATAAATTAATTATTTTTATGAATCTATGAATATGTGAAATGCGAAGAATTTATTGTAGGACCTTGTTATATTATTTCTGATTAGCTAAAATCTAGGTATGTAATTTGCAACCCTTAAAGGTTTTATAAAATTTCTTGCAAAAAATAAATTACCTACTCTTCTCATAGTATTATCAGATTTTTATTCTCCACAGAAAATTAATGGAATTTAGCATTTGATAAAGACAAATAATTTTTTTTTTCAAAGATAATATGGATTTAATTACATTTTTTAAGACCTAAATTATTTCAATTTCATTACTTTTTATGACCCTTAATTGACTAAATTTGTATTAGTTTTTATTTATTTTGAAAGGTACATACTCCAATAGAAATGTAACATTCGTCTCCATCGCTGCTTGACGATGTTCCGTCTTCAAAGTATGATGTTTTAGAAGAACCATTTACATCTATTTCCACACATAGTTGTTTTAACTGTTCGCTCACTAACAAAGGCTACAAACAATAATTTTAGTATAAATATAAATTGATAATTTTATTAGTACCTAGTAATGGAATAAATCTTAAACTTTTATTCCAAATTATAATATAGTGTTTTATTTACTTGAGTGAATGTATTTAATGTGTTAATATCTTTACGCAACACTTCGTTTTTGTCTCCATAGTCCATTTGGTATCGATAGACTAAATCTGGAGTTGATACGATGTCTTCCATCCAGAATGGTTGCTGAAAATTTTTATTTAATCATGTTTATTTTTTAACAAATTATGTTTGAATTAAAGCACTCATAATACTATTTTACCTTTTTAATTAACTGATGAGAACAATTTGTTCTTTCAAATATATTCAGCAATGGAAAGTCCTGAAATTATTTCAATTTATAATTAATTAATAATTATAATAACTAGAATAAAATTGTACCATTGTAATATTCTATTTATTAAAATGTTTACAGGTTTTAATGATTTAATAACAAACTTATACTATTGCTACATATAGCTCTAAATATATCATTTATAAATTATAATATTATATTATTTAGCTAGGTAACTTTATAACAACAGGCATTTATTAGATTTTCAAAAAATTTATTTCAAGGAGTAGGGAATATTACTCTTACCACAACACAATTTATTTTGTTGTTCATTTATTGTAATTTAGAAACAATAAACCTAATTATCAACATATATATTTATTTAAGTATCATGTTGACTGAAATATTATTAATGAATGATTATGGAGTGTGTACTTTTGATAAATTTGTAAATTTGAAGTTTTAAAAACAATATGTAAACACTAGATTGATAGTGTGGTTTAGTAATTGATTTAAAATTTATTTCACCAACTATTATTTTGAAGCAAACGAAGCCACTCTTCCTCTAGCTGTGTCTTGATTTCATTACCTAACTTGTTTATTTCAACACAATTCTGTTGTACGGCGTATAAGTTAGGCAATATAGCTACATTCCCGTGTAGGTACTTTTAAAATTATTTAACACAATTTTTTCCTATTTGTAACTAATTTTTTTTATATACACTTTATGTATAAGTCTTAACTCTTAATTTTTAATTCATTAAACACTAATAGCAATGATAATAATTTTTTTTTTTAAGGAGATAGTAGTATTGTGTTGTAAATTGTTATTAAACATAATATACAGGCAGCATTCCTAACTTTAGTAAACTTACAATTTTTAGTCTTCAAAACGGAGAGATCAATGATGGTTTTTGCTCACACAAAAGCTTTTAAGTGTTAAAAAAACTAATATAAATATTTATAATACTGTAAAGGAATGCAATGCAGTTGCGATTAATAATGGTATTATATATATTCGCTAACAGATTTTTATATTATGTCACATTCGTTAGCTTAATATGAATGGGTTAAATAATTAATAAGCTAATATAATAATACTGATTATTCAATACCATGTATTTTTACCGATATATCTATTTTTTTTTAATATTTTCATATTTTAGTTTGTCTTTAACAAAACACATTTTTTATTCAAAAAACGATAAAAAATATCATTCTACGTAAGCATAACTAATAATAATCTAGTGTTCGGAACATTCACTAAAAAATTTGATTCGTTCACGTTCACATTCATTTTTTTTCAAATGAACACGTTTATTTTCACGCTCTTTAAAAAAAATTAAGTAGGTATTAGACACGCAGCCGAGAGACAGGACCAGGCCACTATAAAAAAGCTAGCTACCTCCTCAGTTTAGTTTTGTTTTAGTCGTGTTCTATTTCAAAAAAATGAGTGACGTTCGCGTGTCATTTAAATATGAACGTGAACACATGAACTATGTTCTTCCCAAATACTAATAATTACACAATTAAATTATATAAATTATAAATACATAGTTAAATTACTCTGGTACATAATATTTATAATAATTAGAAATTATATATTATGAACTAGATCATTATACTAAATATCCTTATTTTTAATAAATCATTAAAATAATATAAAGATTATTATTTAATTAATTATTATGACGTATTGACATTTATTTTTTATTTTTAACTGTAGTTATATTCTCTTAAACATAAAAATATCTATATGTTCTTTACGAACACATTTTTTTTTCTAATGGGTTTATTAAAAGTATTCTAATATTGATTATACTTTTATTTAACTTACTATGAAATGTATCATTTAATTTTAATTTTAATATTCTTTTATTTTATTGGCAATCCTAAATTTTCAAATATTTCATACCTACTTGTAATAGTTATAACCTACTGATTTATTTATATTTAATGATGTTCATAAAATATAAGTTTTTTTTTTAGGACGAAAGAAGGAGTTCAAAGGTTTGATTGATGGAATTAAATTTAGATTCTATCAGTAACTATGTCTAGTTAGTACTGTATTTAAAATTTATAAAAATCATTCTTGTAAAGTATAGACTCAAAATGGTTTTTTGAACGTGATTATTATTTCTGTTCTATCACTGTGTTAAGTAGCCTATACAATTATTGTACAGTACTAACATATTTAAGTGAATAAATAGACGTTTTTACATACTTCTCTTTCACTACTATCGGTTTTATCTCGCAAACTTGATGAGTAGTAACTACTGTCCTCGTACATCCATCCACTACTAAAAATAAAACATTAAAATTGGATTGAATATAATTGTATTATTGTTATAGAATATATTATTATATAAATATAGAACTAACCTTGATCTTAAGCTTCCGGTCTCTTTTTTACAATCAGAATCAGAACTCATTATAATTTCTTCTTGGCTTACTTGTGTTGTTTTTGTTTTCTTTCGAATATTCTATGTAATTAAAAATAATAATTATATCGTTAATCATCTTGCTAAATGTGAAATAATGTTATACTATCATTAGGAATAACGTTTTAGTAATAACATTTAATAATTTTAATAATAATATTCTTTTACTAATAGTAGATAGTAGATACATATAAAACAATAACTTTGCATTATAGAAAAAATTATAAATATTCTTTTCGGAGGGATATTTTACATTCGATAACATATTCAATTATTGTAATCATTATTGGTAGTTAAGTTATTAACTATTATTAGTTTTAGATTCTGAACGGAGTGATGAATGTATTGATTTTATAATGATATGTGTTTTTTTTGGTTTTTGTGTCTGTGTACAGCATAACTAGTCAAAATAATACTTCAATTTCAAACTTCGGAGGTGGTTTCTGATGGAAAAATAAAAATCTTTGGTGCATTATTTTGGTCAAAAGTAAAAATTTTCTAACAGTATTCAAAAAAATCGAGAAAAACAAAAAAAAAGTATCGGAAAAACTTCCCACTGGAATTTTTACGCATAACCAGTTTTCAAACAAATTGATTTTTTAAATGCTTGTAACTCAAAATAAAATCACTCTAAATACTTGAAATTTTCATCAAATGTTTATATTAGTGTTATCAATATACAGTTAAATTTTCAAAATATTTTAGCTTTTTTGAGTTATTTATAAACAGTTACAATTTTTGATTTTTCTAAGAATTCTTTATTGAAGTGTCGATAATTTTGGCTGTTCAAAAAAACTTTAAAATTTAATACAAGGTTCTTTATGAGTTGTTCTTATTTTAGTTAAAAAAAAAAAAAAAAAATCAAAAACCGTAAGTCACAATTTTTTTTAGAAGCATTTATAGTTTAATTTTTTACGAAATATGTCAAAATCACAAAAATTTGCAAGTAATTTTGAAGTTGAATAATCATAAAATTTTTATGTTTATATCTAAAAATAAAAAATGTATTATTATTATATTTATTATTATTTATATCCTTAGATATTAACACAAACAATTTTATGATTTTTCAATTTCAAAATTACTTGCAAATTTTCGTGATTTTGACATATTTCTTAAAAAATTAAACTATAAACTCTTCTAAAAGAAACACAAAGTTTTTTTTCAAGAAGCTGTAGATAAAACTCGAAGCATCATGATAGGAAAAAATTTAAGTGTGTTTTTTAAATGTTTACGAAATAGCGTACTGATAACGATTTATCCTCAAACGTTTTTAAATATTTGTTATTATTCAAAAAGTATAAGTTGTAGATACTTGAAAATTTCATTAGTTATTTAGATTAGTATTTTCTTTATGTGATTTAATATTCAGAATATTTAGACTTTCTTTGAGCTATTTATAGACAATTGAAATTATTTATTTTTTTTTTGAAGTGTCGATAAAATTTTTTTTGTTGAGTTAAAATACTAGTTGAAAATTTAATACACAGTTTCTCATAAGTTATTCTTATAGTGATAAAAATTAGAAGAATACATATGCAAATTTTTTTTTATTAGCATTTGAAGTTCAAATATTGACAAAAAATTCGTCAAAATCATGAATATTTGCAAATTATTTTGTAGATATAATTCATAAAATTGTTGTATAAGCAGCCTAGAGTTGAAAATTTAATACAAGATTTTCCATAAATTTAGCTTACAATAATTATAAAAAAATTTAAATTGTGGTGTATTCAGGCCTTTAAAATATAAGTCACCTTTTTCATCCACCATGGGAAATTATATCCTAGGCTGACAAATCATCTTTATTCAGAATCGTTTTTCGTATACCTATCATTGGATTCAAATTTAAACACTCCTATAATATATAATAGTGATCCACATGGTACCTAATGTACAGCTGATCGGTACCCACTTTGTTTTAATGTTTTAATGTTATTTATAGATTTAAATTTTATAATATTCTGAAACAGTACTTTTAAGTTTATGAACATTTCAATATTGAATAACGTAGAATTAGTACACATATTATTTTTTTTATTTATAAAAACCAAAAAGTAAAAATGATAAAACTACTATATAAAAATTATTGTAAAAAGTAAACCATAAAATCAAATTACCTGGTCATTTTTTTTCGATATAATTGGAGCTTCAATTTTATTTTCAATATTCTGATATAATTGTCCTATATGCAACTGAAAAATTTTATTTTTATTTTTATGCTTAATATATTTATTATATAACTATAAGTTTAGTATTGTATTGAAACTTTGAAAGGTATACTTAGATGGTGATCGTTAGGTAATTGTACACTATATGACACAACCTTGCATCATACCAAGTCTTTATTTATGAAATTTTATAAAATATTATAAATTATAACTATGTATGAACTAACCATACAGCTATTAGTCAACTGTTAATTGAAGGTAAGAACATTATTTTAAGCTTTATAATGTTGTTTTTTTTTATATAGTTTATTTTTAAACAAGTTATATGTACTTTAATATTAAAATAAAAAAATACCTACAACTGGCTATAAATAATATTCTTACCTTAAAACGATAACACGGGACGCGACGTCTTTTAAAAACATATTTGTAAATATGATATTATATTTTGCAATAAGTAATTTAAAACTATAATATGCAAAGATTTATTTTTCAACTTAAGTTTTTGTTCCCCTTTCTACAAAAGGGATGTGGCTGAAACATACTGTTTATATGCAAAAGCAATATATTATTTTTATATTATAAAAGTTGAAAGAATCTGTCTATATAAGTTATTATATAATTTAAACTCGAAATATATATGAGGTATAGTCTTGTATTTTAAAATTGTATATATATATAATTGTAGCAATAATAATATTCTAAAGATACTTCGAGCGTAACAATTTATTATTTTATTAATATACCATATGACTATAATACTCATAATATTAATTAAATTCAAACCTGTTGTTGAACATGTAAAAGTTGAGAATTTTCAGTTATGTCGCACGGCATACATGATTGTAACTTGTCAGATACCGTTTCTGGAACAATATTATGTTTAAAACTTATCCACCATATGCTCTGCTCATAATTATATTAATTGTTATAAATTATAAATACTATTTTTTATTGTAAATATCATATTAAATTATAGGAAAAAAGCTACTATGATATTTTAAATACCACATTAGATTTGTTTATTGTGATTATAGCTTTATTATTATTTTAAAATATTTCAATGGTATAACCAAGGATAAAAATATGTTGTGCCTACATAATTTTCCCTCCAAATCCAATCTAAATAATATTAATTATGTATTTATATTTATTTTTTCCAGTTTATTATACCTTGAATATTTCCAATCTTTTCGTCCATTAAATTACATGTAGGTTGTACAGGCATCACATTATTACTAAGTGGTACATTATAGATAAATGGTTGGCATGGTACAATCAGTGCTTGAGGTGGTAAAATTAGTTTTTGGCATGAGCTTGGTAAAGGCTGTCTTAGTGGTAAATCGGTCCTATATTTTAAAATGTTAGGTAAACTTAAACATTTTTAATGATTTTATTATAATAATTATTGTAGTACAATAATACTAACATTGTTTGCGAATCTCGTGTAATTTGACAAAAAGATCGAATTTGTGTTGATCGAGCGACAGTAGGGGTTGTTGGAATGTCTTGATACTCTATTGGTTGTGGTTGTGCCACATTAGTCGGACTACTGATGTTTGAAAGACATTTTCTTTTTGAAAGTTTACATGATTTATTTTCATTTACAGTTGAATTTTTGCGTTTCATACCGTGTGCTATATCAGACTAAATAAAAAACATAATTTCATTATCATTCAATTTTTTTTCGTATATTATATTTACGATGTGTATAGCTTGATTTGACAAATTTTGCTTTTTGGACGATTTATTTTTTTTATGTTGTTTAACGAGATCACATTCCATTTTTTCATTATGTCTAAAATTAAAATAGTATTTATACATTATTTCATTCCTAATTAAAATATATATAAGTAATTTAAATATGTCATCATTTACTATACATTCTAAAATATAATTTCGATTTAATTTTGAATAACTTTATATCAGTATAAAATATATAGTGTATTGATTCATATATAATATTTTCATATTTTAGTCCATTTATCATTAAAACTTACCGTAAAAGCATTTTTTGAGTAAGTTGACAATTTTTACTTGCATTTTGTTCTGATTCATAACTTGGAGAATTTTGAGTTATGATCATATTTGAAACTGGTGTTCCACTTTGATACAATGATATTGTATCTGGTTGTACTTTATTCGCATCTCTAAACATAATATTACTTATCATACAATAATAGTTATACATTATTGAGATATTTGGTAACTAACGTCTCATAAGAAGTAACTTCTCTTGCAGCAAATTTTTTAGAACAATTTGATTCTTCTGATGAATTTGTTTTTAAATTACTATTGAAAAATCTAAACAAAATACCCAATAAAATATTTATATAGTTTAAATATTGAAATAAAATATGTGTACTTTACACTTAAGCGCAATTGTAGAATAAGATAATTTTGGCCTTTGGGTACATTTTTATAAGCCAGTTGAAAATTTAATTAAATAGACTTTAATATTTCTAATACTACAGTAATTAAATGCTGTAAATTTAATTTTTAACGGAAAATTAAAATTTTTTATTATAATAACACTTCTAATTACTTTGAATGAAATTATAGTTACATAATACATTATAGTTCTATAGATAATTTGGAAACAATAACTATATGAAAATATACAATATATTATAATAATATATAATATGGAATATATACCTTTGTATGTTGTCATTATAATTAAGTTCAGTATAACTTAATAGTGTATCTGAACTGGATTTACTTTCATAGTTGGTATTTTGAAATAAATGTAGAGAGTCGTTGTTCTAATAATGTATTAAAACATAATCAGTATAATAAATAAAGTATATATAATAGGTATTATAATATTCCACAACATTAATAAAACTTACAGAATAATTACCAGACATTTCTGGTGGAACTTCTACATTAAGAGGAACTTGGACTGATGGATGTACAAAGCAATTCATACATGGTGTAAAATTTTTATATTCCATTGATATTTGTTGCTTTGAGTTGGTGTCTATTGTTTGATTCGTGTCATATGAAACTTCAGCAACTTCTTTGTTCTATAATATAATAGTTTAATATAAAATTACCTTTTTTTATATTATATCTTATACATTGGTGGACCTAGAGTTTTATATTTGATTAATGATTATTCGAGTATATCTTGCTTTGTACATAGTAATTTTTTTATAATATAGTTTAACTCAAATTTTTTTTGTATAAAATTGTACCTATACAAAATACATTTAAGTTAAAACATTTTAAGCATGCATTACTTGTTTACTAACCAATGCTATAACGTTTTACAGTATAATATTTACCTATATGGCTATTTTTTTTTTTAAACTATACCTTGAAATATCTTCAATTAACCCACTTGTAATGCTGGCGACAGAGAAAAAATACTTGTACCATCAAATCTTACAAAATCTAATCTTTTAAGTTTGGAATCTTAGCCTTTATGGGATATACATATTATGTAATATGTATATAAATATAAATATATATATATATATGCATATATGTATAGTGTATACATATATGTTTATAAATTTGTTTTTTTAATACCTACATAATTATCTACTTTTACATAGTGTTATATAATAACTATTAATTGGTAAATGATAACTATATAGACATTATGTTAAAATGTTATACAAAATGTAAATAGTTTTTAGTAATAGACAGTACCTCATTTGTAATTTTTTCAAACTCTTTAGGTGCTTCATTAAATTCATAGTTATCTTTTATTGCTATATCTTCCGTAATAGTATTATCAGCCAGAGTTGTGACGTCCGGATTAATAGGACCCTTAAACCATAATTCATTCATTATTATAATTAACTATATAATCATTTTTTTAAAATATTACCTGAATAATTTTGTGTTTACCAATAACAAACTCTACTCGATCAGACCAAGGATTTACAAAATTTGACCATTCTGTTTGTACGACTGCAAAATCACCATTTTGACACTTAAACCGGTAAGGGTTTCCTTTTAATGAAATACTCTTAGATTTAATTACTAAAATAAAATACAAAAATATATATATATTATATGAAATATTTTGCAACAATAAATAGAAAATTTACAATTTGCGTGGATTTCTTTAATAGTTGTTAGATCTTCAATACAGTAATAGTCAAAAATTGATCTACCAATAATATTTTGTGGTAAATATCCAAAGTATGAGGTAATGAATTTATCAACATAACACCATTCAAATAACGCATTATGTTTAGTGATAAATTGAATGGGATTTTCTATTTTCTCTTCAGAACCTAAATATAAAATAAAAATAAATATTTTCCACTTGTTGTATTATTTATGTTATTATACGATTGATATAACAGTTATTTTTTACATACATTTGTATGCTGAATGAATTATCTGTGCTTTAACAACTAGAACTAATTGAGGTCGTGCCATTTGTTCCGAATATGGTGTCGTCGAAACGTAAGACAAATCTTTAAATGTTATTGTAAGCTTACAGACTTGATAGTAATTTTCGTTTTCAGATTTTGAATAACCCATATTACAGTAAAATCCATCATTGGTCTTGGGTCTCAAATAAGTCACTGTAGATACACCATCTAAATATTTATTTTTTATAGTTCATTTATGTATTATGCCATACATACCTGTATATTAATAATTATATTTTCTATCAAGTATTTTTTTTATTATACAGGAAAATAATGATTTAAATTTTTTATCGAGATTTTAACATAACGTTAAGTCTCAATTATAATGTTGTAAGTATAACATATATATATTGTAATATTGATAAATGCGAGATCATTTCTATTGAATAGTATACATTTATAAATGGTTTAACTACATGTCATCGATATTACTTAACTGTTATTATATAACAAGACATATAGTATATATTGTATATATAGTATAGTTAGCCAATTTAGGTATTTAGGTACATTTGCCCAACGAATCTTCATAATACATATTTCAGTTTATCTCAAAAGTCTAGTTACTAATATACGAGTAATATGATTTGTACCTACTATAATATAGGTATATTGTATATTTTTCTGATTTACCGTTATATAAAGCATCAATACTTTTAGACAACAAAATAAAGAATACCTACACTTTATATAGCATTAATAAGATTTAAATTATAATAAATTCCTAAAATAATCAATTTTACATATTGTTCATACTATATTATTGCGACGTACTAAAAATAGATACTAAACTTACATTAATTGTTGGCATAATTTTTTTTAAATTAAAGTAATATTAAATCAACATTTTTTTTATTGAACATTGGCTATAGTTTAAGTACAATAGGTTACTCTGCGCAGGCTCTGTAAATACATATAAGTATATAACGTTTAGGTAATACGTATTAAAATATATGTCATAATATTTATATGTAATGATTTTTGTAAATGCAAGCGTATAATTAATTTCTTTATAACACCATTTTCCCCATTTTCTCCATTTTTTCAATAATAAACTTTGTAAAATAAAATTATCATAATTTTAAATGAATACAATATACAATTAAATAATTAATATAATGTTACCTAGTTCTAATTATTCATTAATTAAATTAAATATATTATATTTTATATATTTTCTATAATTTATACTATATATGTCAATATTAACCAAAACCATCTTGTGTATGTTTACTTTTTTAATTTGTCAACATTCACCAGGTAGCTGTCAGCATTCACCAACTACGAACATTCACAGTAACGTATACATAGATTATATATATTTGTATAATATGTAATTAGGTATTTAATATCAGTTGTTTCTTCCGAATTAACTATATTCTTATTAATACTATCTAAACTTACTTATAAAATATTTGATGATAAAATTTTTTTTATTTTTTATGAACATTAGAATATTTTTGATGATTTTCAATACTACTTATAAATTCAACTTTTAATTTCAAATTTACTTTTTTAAACTTTCAAATAAACTTGAGATTCATTATATACATAGAACTAGGTACATGAAACCGTCAACGCTCTCCTTGACTGCATTCGAGCTCATTCCAAATATAAAAATCGAAATTAAAGTTCTACTATAATTTCATCCTGGATTGTTTAAATGGATATACTTATTCCGTCCCACGTTATATTTTCCTTATTGTAATACTATTAGAAAATAAAATTTAATATTCTACTATATGTACTAACATGCTATAAAATTATACTAACTCCGCACTATCAAATTTAACAATATCTTTTTAAGAATTTATGAATAATTTAATTATGAGTATGTACCAATAATTTAGTTATCCTTTTATTTATTAAGTATGGAATAAGGATTTACCTTTTTTGAAGAAATTTTAAGTTCCGATAAAAGTTATTCATAAGTCATAAACTCATAACATAAAGATTTTAGTTGAGTTTGACAATCTGACAGAAAATTCGTTGTGAGGTGATAAATGTTGGTAATTCGTTGATAAATGAGCTATAAATTCCACATTAGATATTAATTTTGTTGTTAATTTTCCTATTGCTGATTTATTAAGTGCACGTATTTCGAAAAAAACATAATTACTAGACGGCTAGTAATAAAATAAAACCTTAAAATTTATCGTAGCTATAAGTTTAGATTTTCATATATTTATCAAATATTAAATTGCACATTAGAATTGTAGGCACTCTAAAAACGTGTGTTTTACAAAGTTAAATAATAAGAATTATTTAGTTAAAAGTTTTAATGAATATAGCCAAATTACTAAGAATGATCATAAATAGATTTATCTCACAATAAACTTTGCTACAATTTAAAACGAAAAGCAGTTGACTGTATATGCAAGGCCGTAACTGAAAAAAATTTAGGGGGAGGGTTCCAACATTTTTTTTAATATCTAGATACTGAACACTTGTCGTTTTTATATATAATTTACGTTAAATATTTCTACTTTAAAACATTTCGGGAGGGGGGGTTCGGACCCATGGACACCCCAGTTACGACCTTGACTTTATGATTGAAAGACCGAGCACAATTTTACATATTAAATTAAAAACCATATATATTAAAAGTTCAACTTATTAAGTTAATCAAGTTTTATTAATAAAAAATAAATAACGCTAAAGGTTAGATGTTATTCAAATCACCTATTACCTTAGAATCAAAAATTACGCTGAATATCTATACATATATGAACAACAAAATAATTCGATTAGACTTTATGAGGTAGGTAACTACTTTTAAACTTTTATCGGTTTCAACATACATTTATAATTTTTAATGTAATATCAATGTTATCACATATCACATACCTCATAATATAAAATAATATTGATATTGATAATTATTAATTATCAAGTCTTAATTTAAGCTAACTTTACTTAACAAAAAACAAATATTTATAAAATTATAACCATACCAATTTTATAACAATAATATTGACAATACTTAATCTGAAAAAGAGAATATTGGTTTTTTTTAAATTTTAAATAAACTTTAATGAGTACAATGGACGTAAAATTTGCATTAAATATTAAAAAAATACTTGGGACGCAATTTACATATATCAAAATAATATCCAGAATGCCATTTACGTCAAAAAGGTTTTTGGGATGCTACTCAGATGCAGCCCTTTCCTTGTACCTAAGTGGCTATAAACATTATACGCTATATAATACACGAATTTCAAAATTCAATACAAGTACATTATTCTTACACAATATATACACTTATCTCCATAATATTACGTCGATAACAACTAGAAACAATAAAACTAATAAAAAATAAATTAAAAAAAAATTTTTTAGTCTCTTTATAAAATTATTTAAATGTTGTTAATGTAATGTAATTTTTAAACATACCTCCTCTAGAAATCGTGCAAGGATCTATAAGAATAGACGTCATATAATTGACAAATGTTATCCGATCGTTAGGATGAATAAAATCAATAAATGCACGATCTTTCCACATTTCTTTTGAATACCCCATGCTTTTATGAATACTATTTGATATATTAATAATTAGACCATTGGCCATAGACACAACAACACCAAATGAATCATTTTTAACTTCATTTGACTCAATTATTTCCTTGAATTGTAAGTCATGGTCGTTTAATACCTTTAGAACAGTATCTGTGAAAATTTAAATAATTTTTTTTTTAATTTAAATAAATATTAAAATTTTTTACTATTAGGGCTTATACTGAATAATAGTTTTAATTTAAATATCCAATACCTCTATTAATAAGTATATTATGAGCATGCACATATTTCAAAAATGCTATAAAAATCAGATGCCTGAATTATTTTATAAGGTATTATATTTATATTAACTAGTTATCAAGACTGTGTTGACTATTATAAGTTAATTAAACATTTTAATGATAAAATATTAAAATGCTGATAGTTTACCTATAATAGTAACTGAATTATTAGAATTTGAAGTTGAATTTGTTTGATTTAAATCCCGATATGATTGGCATAAGTAAGATAATTGCAAAAACGTATTTTCTTGATTGTGGTCTACTTTAATGTCATTATTTAAATTTTTTAAATCATCAGATTCCATTTTTGACATAGAATCTACATGTAAAAATGCAATAAGTCTTTATTGCGTTAAATGTTATTTTTAATAATAGTTTAGTTCATACCATCGACGTTAAATAATTGATTCGTTTGTGGTTTAAATGCTGTTGAATTTTTCTGTTTAGATTTTGAACAAGTATCAGTTGGGTTTTGATTAGTTACAGTGTTCAAACCTCTTAATATTGTTTGGTTTGATTGTTCGGCGGGTTTAGAGTTCAAAGTTGACATTTCTCTAAAAATCAAAAAATGTTTAACATTATACGTAATATTCTAAATATTGTTTTTACCTAAATATTTTATGGGGCTGTTAAATGAATCACAATAAACTATAGTTAATAAATATTTTATTTTATTCCAATTATGAATATATTTCAAACTTGCAGACATTTAATAAAATGTAAATGTAAATTAAATGAGTTTGTTTTACATATATACATGTTAAATACGTACAAAATATAATATGTTTTGAAAATCAATTTTTCTCTTATACTAGATTGCCAATTACATTCTAGAAATTTATAATTATATTAGTAATTTACCCGTCTTTGTCAGTTGTCAATATAGTCGAATTCTGTTCTTCGAAACTTGATTCCGTAGATAGTCCTGGATGTCGTGATTTATCACTGTGATAATTTAAATTCAATTATAATATCATAAGTAGGTTAGTATATTGTATATTATAATTTTATAAACATTAAAAATTAAAAATAGACTAGAATATGTGTAGTTAACACTTGATTAGAAAATTTAAGGGACAATGGAAATTAAAAATTTTAAAATTTAATATATACTATATATTATATAATACAAAGTTCACCTCCATTTTTTCTTTTAATAACGCATTAATTCAAATTCTGGATATTAAAAATGTTAAGCATAATAGATTTTAAGAATCATATTAATACATTATAATCAAAAACTAAAATACGTAAATGTACCTGGATTTGGATTGGGTTGATGTACAAGAGTAACCCGAGTCATAATCAGCTCGAGTTTGATTTACTGAAAATGATTGACTTTCTTCCATTTTTGTTCTATCCTATAATAAATATTTTTAATGTTAATATATTATGTTTTAAGATCGAGCTTCTGTAGAAAATTGTGACAGCACGTAAAGAAAAACATAACATTATGTATAACATATTAGATACTGGATTTGGATGATTTAAATAATATTAATTACTTCCTAGTAGAAATTTAATTTTATTAGTATTTTAGTTAGACTTTTGATTTTTAAAAACAAAAAAATTATCAAAAAAAAATAGGATTATTTAAGAAAAACTAGTTTTTGAATAAAATTGATTTTTATTTTAAATGTAATTTACTAATTATTATTTGATAATCTTTGATATCAAAAGATTAGTTGGCCTCTCTAATAATGCCTTATAAGAACAATTCGTGTGAATGCCTTGGTTATATTATATAAGTTTACAAATATTCTTGAATAATACACATAAATTAACAGTTTATAATAAAATTACTAAATGGTAATCTCTTTTACATGTATTTAATCATGATGGTATATAATCGACAACTATTCTATTGTTCTCATTTTCGATCTTTTTTCTTTAAATGTCGATAAAAATGTTTACTCTTTATCAAAAAGTTTTATTAGAAAGACCAAGTTGCCACACAAGTTGTATATTTAGGGATTTAAGAAATCAATTAAATTATAGTGTTGCCTAAAAGCAGTAGAAATTAAAATGTTGATACAATTATGAAATTTGTTTGAAGACTAACTATTTGATAGTTTAAAACTTATAAGATTTTTTAATTAGAGAGAATTAATTAATTAATTAGAGAAGGCTTAAGAGCTCAAAATGCCTTGTAAGTTGTTTTTGAAGCAACCTATAAATCTCAAAAATTTATAAGTACAAATTTTTTTGTTACATGATCAAACTTTAACAAAATTAGATATTTATTAAATGAAAATTGTAATTGTTTTATTGTAATTAAAAAATATATTATTTGTTCTATAAACTATAATATTATATTCAAAATATTTAAGTCACTTTTAATCTATTTATATAAGGAACTTTAACACACCTTTAAACACATTATATTAGTATTTATTTATAAGTTAATAAGTAATTATATTTTATTTTTATTATAATTATTATATAATAAATGTATATAACATATGATTTGTGATTGACATAAATAGTTCAATATTCCTTATAACTAATAGGACAATAAGTATGTTATAAACTCTTTAAGAAATATAAGTTGAATAATTGTGTGCACTTAGAATACAGTTGTTCGTATATGATAATTTATTTTTTAAGGGGATTCAATTCTGGTTTTTTCTGTCTCTGTCTTACATAAACGGAATGTTATAAAAATTTAGATATATTTTTTGCGAAACGTTCTAAAAGATCTCATGAAACGATAAGAAATTTGAAAACATATTTAATTTTTTTATTAATTCTACTTAAAATTAACATTCGCCTACATTCTTTTTTCTAAGTTAAAACTTCTTCAAAAATTGAAAGATGACAATTTTTACTTCTACTACTTTAATATAAATTTATTTTGATTTAAGGTGATAAAACCAAAAATCTGAGAAAGTCAATGTGAAGTAGACTTAACAAAAAAATTCAAATCTATTTTCAGATTTATTATAATTTTACTAGATCAATCGGTGTATTTGGTAAAAATAAGTCTACATTTCTACATTCCACGTGTATTAGATAGAGACAGAAAAATTCGACATCAAATCCCCATACTTATTACAATAACATACTCATTGACAAGATAAACTCAACTCTAACTATACAACAGAGCGTATCCCTCGGCTTTTTTTTAATTTCATATCCTGAAGCTGGATATTTTTTGAGTATTTTAATTTATAAAAATCGAATTTTAAATGAGTATTTAGTTAATTATTAGCTATAATTATTTAAAGTTTTGATGAGAGGAATGGTGTAAAAAGAGTACCCGCAAGTACTCCATAATATGTTATTCACTACTACACGATACTATTTATCTAAACTATAAACATTTTATTAAGTTACAACTAATAATCTATTCGATTTTTATAAATTTATATTATCAGAAAAATATTTTATTTTGGAAAATAAAATTAAAAATGTATGTTATTATTCAAAAAAGTAATAATGTTAAAAAGATGATAATGAAAAATATTTTAGATTTACAAATTTTTTTCAAAAATTTTTTTAGTAATATCTTAAAACTGTGTAAGAGTATTAATTTCAGAAATATAAACTCTTTTCGATATAATGAGTGTGTGGATTCACTCTTTACTTTAGTTTAAACCTAAAATTTAAGTAGCTAAACCCTAATTTATAATAAATATTATTGGAAAATCACATTACCTAAACAATATAGTATATAAGATAAGAAGCGGTTAAATAGAAAAAAAATTGTGCCTCACCAGTAAACTGCTTAATGTCGTGACAAAAGAGCAACTGCTATGGTCAAAGTCGTTTGGAGGGACGACCATGTGACCGGTTACGTGTCGGCACTTGTGTGGCAGTACGGGATGTGGGTCCGTTTGTCGATAAAAAATAAAACGAGTGACAGTGGTTTAGCAACGAAGACGAACGGCGATGCAAGTGATGGTACACAGCAGCGCAACGACGACGATCGAGCGCGCCTGTTGCGGTTGTCGGTAGTGAATGCCTCACGGGGTTGGTGTGGGAAAACATATACAAAAACGTTCGATAATAACCTTTTTATTATTATTGTTATAGTTAATTATTTATGTGGAACAACAAACAGGGGTGTATAGAAGAAGGGAGATGGAGTGTCAAAACCCCCATTGTCATTTTTATTAAGTAATACTTTTTAGAAAAAGCTTATAACCATAATAAATTGTTATTACTTTAAAAATCTATTAATTATTTATTTCAGTGGTCGGCCTATGATTAATATTAAGACAGACTCAATTATAAAATATATAACTTTTAAATAATTTGTTTTGTTTAATATATATTTTTTAAATTTATTTCATATAGTCTCTTATACCTTACTAATAATAAATATCTGTATAGTTAAACAATAAACATCCTCTTTTTACAACATTATCACATAAATATTCAATCTAAGGATACAATGTTATGCTTTTTATTACAATTATTGAAAATCACATTGTTTATTAGAAAATAGTATGAAATTTAAAATTATTAATCGACTGAATTGATTGTACATCACAATTTAAACTAATATAAATACTATAAAGTACTAAAAGAAGGAACAGGTAAAAAAAATTGGAAATTTTATTCTCAACTTTTGTTTTAATAATTATGGTTGTAGTTTATGTACTTTAGTCTATGGTCGTTATTTAACGTTCACGTTGATTTTCGAACAACTTTGAAAATTTTTTTACTAATTTTGTACTATTTTATATATGCTGATCAAGTCTTAATATAATAAAAAATAAAAAAGCAAAGCCTCAAAGTGAAAACAACTAAACTTTTCGGTCACTTACGTTAAATTTGTCAACCGTTATACATAATTTAGCAATTTTTAGGTACTACACTATAAAATCTATAATTTTCTCCAATATCGTCTTATGTGGTAACAACGAGTGTCGAAAGCGAACGTTTAAATATATAAATACATTTTGCAACACTTTTATTTGTATAAAACTCGTATAGTTTTATAATATTAATAATATGAATTTAAAGAAAAAATATAATTATGGCATGATAAAAATAATTATAATGACTATTTATTAAGATTTTAAAAACATGGTTAGCTATACATAATTATAGAAATTGTATGTTATGTCGTTTTAAGTACGCGTGTTAACAGAGTAGAATAAAATGTAGCTATTATTTGCTAACACTTAAACAAATTAAATTAATATTGCTATTGATATAACTTTGTTATTAAAAAATTTTGAATATTCATAAAAAAAGTATCCCAACCTACTTGTTAAAAATAAAGAAACCCATATTTTTTTTTTTTTTCAAAAATTCATATTTTCAATTCATAATCATTAAAAATAATTTTTTTTCTAAAAACCTTGTGATACAATTATAAATTTTAGTTAACTAATCTATTAATTACAGTGGTCAAAAGTTTAGTCAACTCCTTAATAATTTTAATTGAAATAATTGGAATAAATTATTTTTTTTTTAGAAACAAATATTTGTTTTTAACTATCTCTTAATGCAGTTTTATATTTTAATACTTTTTTAGATAACCTATACTGATACACGCAAAAAGAAGAAAAAATTATTCGATTTCGGGATAAACGCCTACAAAACAATTGGCGAATATAGTTCATTATTTTTATTTAAACATCAGTACAATCATAAAATAAGCACTAATATTATAAATATTATAACCATAATTAATTGATTACTTTAAATTTTTCTCCAATTTACTTTATTTACAATAGTGTACATTTGAATTCTTCATTAGATAACTAAGGTAATAATGGTATTCCGATTTCAGTTACTATATTGGAAATCTGTAGTTAACTCAGATTAAAGAACAAAGTTAGGCACCTATATTGTCATATTGAATATGAATATTCATGTAAATAATGGTTTACCCAACGTCATCAACTCAACGGCAGGTTATACAAATTATAGATATATATTTTTAAATGCATTATTTAAAAAAAAAATGAAATTACTGATACATTTTTTTATTAAGTTATCGAATTCCATATACCATTTACTTTTTTGCAGTATATAAACGGTCTCGAAATTTCTGACAAATATTTTGAAAATTGTCATAGTATTCTTTTAAATTATGGCACTCGTCAAACATCCTTTATTTCAGCTTTTCCATACTGTCATTAGCGTTGTATAGACCTCCGTTTTAGTACTACTTGTAATACTATTTCATACTGTAATAAAAAGAAGTAAGTATGTAAAAAAAATGTAAAGTTATCAGTAAGATTATAATTATTTCAATAATAATACTTATTTTATGATTGTATGTTAAAACAAAAATAATGAACTATATTGCCAATTATTTTGTAAGCATTTATTCAAAAATTTATAAACTTTTTGTAAATGAAGTCTCATTTACAAAATAACAGTCGTCTATAGATTATGTCGATTAATTTTATAAGAAAAAAGTATGAAGTTACATTAAAAATAGTTTAAAAAAGTTATTTAGTTCTAGTAAATAAAATATATTCTAATTATTTTAAGTAAAACTATTAGTTATAATTTATTAAATTTTGGAAAATCCATCAAAATGTTTACAAAAAAGTACAGAACCCACAAAAAATATAATTATTAGTTATAACTTACTACCATTTAACAAAAGTTAAGTTGATTTTGTTCTTTTTACAACTGCGTACTTAGAAATTTTGAAATATTGATAAAAAAAATTCAAGTAAAAATAAAAAAACCAGTCTTTTCGTTTTTTCGAAATTCGATATTATCAATATATAATCATTAAAAAAAAACCATACGTACAACGACATAAGATACAATTTATATTCTATATAGGTACATATTTACGTCGTTGACATGAAAATGTATAGAGTACCTATAGAAGTATAGTCACACGCCGTGCTGTGTGACGGGAAACGTTTCGAATGCACCAACACGTGGGCTCCGCAATCGGTTTACGCAGAGTCACGTACCTTGCCGCGTGCCCGCGTGACGCGTACCAGACCTACGTCCGGGAGTCACATAATATCGCGACGCAATCGTATTACTGCAGGTATTAACACACGTGTTATCGTCGCACGTGTGATTATTGTGTTGTATAGTTATATATAGTATAGTGGTTTGCACGTATTGTTTTCGTCGTCGTTAACCACCATACCTTTGCTAGGTAAAAGAAAAACTTATGATGATGAATGTTGTATTTTATTTTCAATTATTTTCATTCGCAAATAAATATACCATCATATAAAGTTGAGAAAAAAAGTCATAAACTTTAAGTGTCTATAAGAAGTCTATGCATTAAGAAAGCGCAAATAGAAAGAAAAAATATTTGTGAACGTTATTTGCAATTTTAAATGCCAAAAAAGGCCTTATCATTATCATTACATTTTCAAAATAGATCAAATTACTCTAATATTAAAAAAGAAGGATTGAAATGGATTATTCTGAACGTGAAATTTAGTATGTTATGAGTTAAATGATGGATACACACATGTGCATACGATATCCACTTGAGAAGTTATGAATTGAAAATGTTAACCACATATTAAAACAAAAAATATAATATAAATGTAAAAAAAAAATTAAATACAATCATTATAACTTGTTATTAGTTAGTAATTATTATTATTCATATTATGCATAAATACTTCATATACAATTTTTAATCATAATAGAGGCTAATACAATTATATATAAGATCCCACGTAATTTTTCTTATATGATAATACAGCAAGTTAAAAATACATAAGCTCAATTTTCATAAATGTTTTTTAAAGTTCAAATTTCAATAAAATTCGTCAAAATCGCGAAATTTTGTAAAATATTTTATAAAATTTTTAATTTTAACATCCAAGACTAGTGGCATATTTAATCCAAGGCACTCAAGAACGTTCAAGTTGTAGGCCTACAGTACTTTTATCATAACATTAAAACAAAAATAACGGAGAAATTATTTTTTTTAATCATTCGAAAGCTTAAATTTTTAATTTTTAAATATACATTATTATTGCTTTAAATAATTTGGAAGTATTAAATAATGATATAAAATTATAGATAAAATTATTATTATTATTTTGTATTAACTACCAAATTTTTAATATTTACTATTTAATAATTTTAATTCCTGCGTTTAAGTGGGCTTCCATCTCCTAATGCTCTACATGGTAATCAAGTTTCACAGTCCACCATTGGCCAAAGCTTGAAAAGTTGAAAGTTTAGTATGAGTTTTTTTTTTAAATGTGGTGAAATTATTCTAAAATAACTCATAAGCAACCTAAAATCTGGGTAGTATATAAATCAATAAGTATAGGTAATACAGGGAATTGTAAATTAACTGAAATATTTAAACAAGACGTTAGGTATAAGAATATGTTACACATCATAATTATGACATTGGTGAACAAATAGTTGAGATAATATACTACAATTAATAAATTAAAATGTGAGATTACTGAAGAATAGTATACTGCAATTTAAAGAAATTTTAACGAATAAGTAATTTAAAATGTTAATTGTGCTTCATAAAATTATGTAAAAATGACTACAAATTGTTTATGTATTGATTTTAAAAGTAATGGATTTCAATTTATGATACTGCTAGTTGTACTCCATATACCTATCTGATGAGTAATGAGATATTATATAATGTATGATTACGTATAAAACATCGAATGGACTTTTTTTTCTTTCATATCATGAACGAATAGACTTACCTAGTTATGATATTATTTTAAATCTTTTCGTGTTGTTATATAAATTATCAAATATTTAAGAACATATTATTGTTATGTATAAGTGCTTACCTTTTAAACAATTTATCAAAGAATAAACAGTTAACAAAAGATACAAAAACATACATATTTATACTTGAAATATAAAACGACTTTTGGTTTACGTAAAATTATTATTAGTAGTTAATTAATTATACAACACACGGTAAATAGATAAAACACAAAACGTCGTGACACAGAACGCACTTACGTTTCGACTGCCTCGAAAAATACCAGCAATAAACTAACAACTAAGTAATAATGTGTTAATATACGTTCCCCTGATATAATAAGACTACGCTATCCCATGGAAAATCCGATTTTCGTGGAAATACGAGATCTATATTATCTAATAAAACAAGTGTTAACAGGCACTGCTACAGTTCATCTTTTACTCCAGGCGTAATTCGAGATTGTCCAGCCATCGTGGTATTAAATTGTCGTTCGCACGCCACTCACCCGTGTTAATCATGTATCGAATGCCCTCCAAATAATGCAATTATTTTACCACTTATTCGTTCCGTTAAACTAAACAATAATTTAATTAGTCACATACATAGTGCCGCACGTGGACAATGGCGAATTTTATCTATTCCTCTTAGTTTTGTTTTGATTTAGATAATTATTATAATGTTACTATGTATCACATTTGCACGTGTTGATTAAAATATTGTTATATATTTTAGATTCTGAACGGAGTGATAAATGTATAGATTCTACAATGATGTGTGTTTTTGTTTTTTGTGTTTGTGATGTACACGATAACTTATCGCAATAATGATTCGATTTTAAACTTCAGAGGAGGTTTCTAGTAGCAAATAAAGTATCCTTGGTGCATTATAGAAGTCAAAAGTAAGAAATTTCAGTTTTCAAAAGCGTCGGGAAAAGATTTTGACAAAATCGAATTTTATAATGTTATAACTTAAAAACGAATCGCTGTAAATATTTGAAAATGTCACCAATTATATATTAAATATTCTAGCTTTTTTGAGCTATTTATTTGACATTTTAAATTTTTCTAAGTATAAAATTGTATCAATATCTTCAGTGATACTTAAAGTAAAATAAATTACATTTAATATAGGTTCCACTCAGAATCGTTTTTCATATGCAATGATATATTATTGAATTAAAATTTAACACATTCATAACAGTGATCCAATCGACACCTAATGTACTGTAGAGTGATTACCAGTTACCACTTTTCTATCTCTAAGTTACTTGTTCTTTTATTTATTATTTAATACACTCAGGGGAGCAATTTTGTACTCTCATAACCTTATGCAACGTGAGCGTGTGGGCCGTGTGGCGTCATTTGGGGATTGATGGGACTTAGTCTCTGGTAGCACCCTTTACTTTTAAAATAATGCTATTTGGCTTGCTGAATTAATATGCACCATTATATTTTATATAATTAATTAGCATGCTATCAATTAATTAAATAGGTAAGCAATAATTGTATATCTAAAATTGTATAACTATATAAGAGATAATTATATTTGTGTATTAATCTACAATCATTGCTAATCATACTGAACCACGTGTTTAATAATATTAAATCCAAGTTCATGATCTAAACGATATAATATATTCTTGTTACTGTTGTTTTTAGGACGCACAACTGTTATTAATAATTGATCCATTTTAACGGTAAAAACTGATAAATTTAAAATACAATGATCGCCACGTTGTAATCATATTATTAAAACGGTAAATATTATTTAAAACATTTAAACTGTAACATTTTTATTGACCTATATAAAATATTAAATGTGCATAAATAATAAAGGTATATGGTATTTTATATGATCTAGTGAAATTTCAAAATAACCGTTTTGAAACCTTGTACCTACAATCGAAAAAAACTGAAATGACGCCCCTGACGTAAGCTAATTCCACTAAACATTGGTAATAAACATTTCATACAAATTAAAGTCATTATATAATATTGCAATTTGTAATAATAGTAATTATATAAGTTTAAGATATTTTGTGACAAATATCTTACATTATGTCACGAGGGCTTCGTTCACCGTGTTGGATTATTTCTTTGGAGCAGGTACTTATGTAAGAGGCGTCACCTGGTTAAATGGAATACTAAATACTAATTATTGAGAGGTGACTTACTAAACATGCGTTCATTGCAAATCCACAACTTTTCCTTAACTATGAATTTATTCAAATTCTAATTTTGGAATTTTTAAGCATACTTATTAATATAGAGTAGATGTAAAAATACTTAGAATTTCAATATCATTTTAGAAGAATAAATTGAGTGTATATCTATATTTATTTATGAATTTTTGAAGTTATAATTTCACCGAAATTTTTCAAAATTGTAAACATTTGTGAACTACTTTAAAGTTGAAAAATTGAAGTTTGTGTAGGTTAGAAAATGTATTACAAAAGTTCTCATAAATATTCCTTACCTTTTTAATGGGTATTTGAAATTTCAATTTTGACAAAATTAGTTATCTAAACAAAAAATAAAGATTTTAGTTATTTTGTTGTAGGCATTTTAAAATTATGCATGGGAGTTTGAAATAATAATTGTTATATATTATATATATATAATATTTTTTATAACAGAAACTGACATTTTCAAAATTTTTAAATTAATTATAAGGCTAACAGAATCGTTTTTGATATGAACTTAATTTAAATTCAACATATCTATTAATGAGTTACCAACTCAATAACGACGAGGTGCACTTAACATTTACTGTGTAAGGTACATCATAGCCACGGAAACCATTTTTAAACTTATAATTATTAATATTATTTTATTAACATTTTATAATTGGAAACAAATGTCTAGGTTGGTACGTAATAATGAATACTAACTATTCCTAAGTACTTTTTTTTCAGATTTTAAGCCACTGCGTGAAAAGGAACTGGGTAAGCTTTAATTCTTTCTCTCTCTCTCTCTCTCTCTCTCATGCAGCATCGTTTATTTAAGCAATTTAAACAAATAGTTCTCAATAAAGATATCCTCAGTGAGGACTTGCATTTTTTTAAATTTGGCTTAGCCACGATGCGAAATGAGAATTAGTAGGATAAACACCAACTTATTATTTCACAGTTAATAATATATAATTAATTTTATGCCACCCAGTGCTGTTCTGGATTTCTCAATTTGACATCGATTGATTGAGTCATTCAAGCCGACCGGAACCCATCTCGTCTATCCCTTCTAAGGACTGCCATAAAAGTGGAATGAAAAACGGGTCTGTGCACCTCCGACATATCTACTTGTTAAGAAATTGACCATTCTATCTCATCAATCACAATTCTTAAGCCAGTCCTAGCCTGTCGCTCTCAGATGTGGTTTACGGTTTCCAAAAATGATCTCAGTCTAAGTTCCTGGGCATTTGTCTAAACAGATATTCCAACTATTTTGATTAAGGACATCAGCACTATCAAACATTTTATATTCAAATCACTAAGAAAAAAGTTTTCATATGAAAAATAAATTTGGATTGCCAAAATACATATAGATAGGTATACTTTGTGTGTTCTAACGCGATCTACTTTTCTCAACTTATTTGATCATCTCTCAGAGTTCTCCAAAAATAATGTTATCATGAATATTAATTATTATCAATTTTTTGATTAAAAAAAATACTTACATAATAATTACATAATTATGCCTAATTTAACATAATCTTACCGTAAATTATTACACAATACTACAAATATTAGACTTTAAAATGCAACATATAAAATTTATATGTGATATTATTTAGATATAATATTTGAATACTTCAGTACAGATAACAATGTAATATAGATGGCTGTATAAGGTATAAAGGGCATATATGAAATAAATATTTGATCGTTTATTGATGGCTTAATCCTTGTTCTAAATTAACATTAATAAATAATAGGTATCTACTTATATTAATAAATAGTATAGGTATTAATAATATTACCTACAGTCTAAAAATTGTTTTACATAAGCCCAATATGATTTAAAAAAAAAATATTACTGATTTTTAATTTTTATAATATATAAGTCCTTAGAAAGTCCAATAAGTGTTTAGAGGCTGAACAAATTATTTATTATATAAACTTATTATATTTGTGTTTACTTATGATCAAAATTCTTTGAAACTCAATCAGTGTTATTCATAGTCATTATCAAAAACTAAGGTTTAACCTAAGTTTATATAAACTTGGTTTAATTCTTAGACCTTGGTTAAACTCGGGTTTAATAATATATTATTCATAGTCAAAATAGTCAATTGTTACAGTGTTATTCATAGTCAAATTGAATCTGTTTTAACATTGGTTCCACTAGTAGTTTAACGATAGTTTATTTTTTTTGGTACCTATTCATAGACGATAAACTTTACTAAGACCATAGACTGAGTTTAACGATAAATCTGTGAGTTAAAAACTAGGCAAACACTACCTAGGTTTAAATCTGGGTCATTATAAAAATCACTATTACCTTATTATCATAATATCATTTAATTTAATTAATTTTTGTTTTAAAAACTTGCACGCTTAATATTTTTATACTTAAGAAAAATGGATATTGTTAATGTATAAAAAGTTAGACATGTAAGGAATTGAAGAAATTTGCATTTTAAACAACGAAAAATATAAAAAATTCATGAAAATCCATATAACGAATTTACCAATAATGAATTTCGCACAAAATATCGATTTCCAAAAACAGAATGTTTACATATCGTACACAAAATTTGTGACTTTTTTCCTCGAGCAGTTAACAATCGTGGAAAACCAGTTTCGGCGAGTTTACAATTTATATTGCACTTTATTATTTAGATAGTAGACAAGTAATCATTGATTATAGTAATAGTTCATTTATGAAATTAAAACAAATTGAAGTACCTATATATTATTATAATTTAAAATTTAGCACGACATGGAGATTTATACGGTGTTAGTTAATACAAAATTAGTCGATGTGTGATTGATTTATAGAGCACTAGCATCTTTAAAAAAGTGGTTAAGATAGAAACGCTCTGCTGTATAGTAGGTCTAAAATATTACGGGTAATCTACTATAATATGGATGTATTAAATTAGAATCCAATAATAGGTATCATAGTATACGAAAAACGATTCTGAACGGAGATAATTTGTCAGCCTAGGATATATTTTTTAGTGGATGGTGAAAAAGGTGGTTTTTTATAATGACCTGAATATTCAAAAATTTAAGTTCTTTTATAATTATTGTAAGCCAAACTTATGAAAAATGTAGTATTAAATTTCCAATTCTTAGCTAATTATACAAATATTTTTATAAATTATACCTACAAAATAATTTGTAAATATTCATGATTTTGACGAATTTTTATCAATATTTTAACTTTAAACGCTTAGGTTTAAAACAAATTACTAACGATTTTTGATTTTTTTTTACTATAATAAGAACAACTTATAAAAACCTTGTATTACATTTTTAAGTATTTTGAAATAGTTTTTTGAGCACACATTTTTTTCACTACAGAAAAAAAAAACAGAAAAATCAAAATTTTCAGTTGTCTTTAAATAGCTCAAAAAAAGGACAAAATATTTTGAAAATTTAACTGTATATAGATAATACTTATAATTTATAAAAATTTGGTCAACGTTTCAAGTGATTACAGTGACCAGTTTTTAAGTTACAACGATTTTTTTGAAAACTGTTTGAAAATTCTTATTTATGACCCTCTACAATGGACCAAATATATTCACTTTGCCATTGGAAACCACCTCAGAAGTTTGAAATTGAAGCATTATTTCGACAAATTATGCTGTACACAAATATTAAAAAAAAAACTTACATTACTGTAAAATCAATGCATTCATCTTTTCGTTCAGAATCTAAATTAATTGTATTAATAATAATTAATAATACCTTTTTTTTTGTTTTTAGATTGGCAACAATTGGTAATAATAATATGGAAATTTAGGGGGCTATAATAGCTATTTATAATAAAACTAAGATAATCCACAGTTTTTAAAAACTTGTCCTAGCCCATTGACTATGTTGACTATGAATAATACATTAATAAACCCGAATTTAACCAAGATCTAAGAATTAAACCAAGTTTTTATAAACTTAGGTTAAACCTTAGTTTTTGATAATGACTATGAATAACACTGAATACATTTAAAGTATAAGAAATATTTAATGTATGATTCTTAAAAAATAAAACTCTAAAATATATCCTAACTTCTTTATTTTCAAATGATAGCCAACCTATTATTTTTTTGCAGATATTTTATTTAAAATGCCAAAAACTGTAGTTATTAGTATCCTTTATGAAGTTATCGCCACTTATTTGTAGGTATTTATTTTAATTTAACGATAAATAATTGTATCTATAATGGAAAAAATGGATGTATATAATTGTATTATATTATTTAATATACCTACTACACAACATTATAGATATTATTGATATATTGTACTCTTACATCAGTCTTCTATATTCTTATTTTTATTGAGTTCTGGTTATTTTGCTTTTAAAAAATAAAAGGTATAAGCTTTACATTTCACTTGTATTCGTATTTGTTTTTTTTCGTTGTTTGAGTTTAATCTTATGTAATGGTTTAGACACCGTGGAAATGAATACATAATATACCTGTCAATAAATTGCATTTTTATTATCCAGCTATTGATAATCTTGACATTTTTTTTTATTTATTTTGTTGGATAATAACCATTTTGAATTTAGTGAACTGTAATTTATCCATTCAAATGGGAATTCCATTATTTAAAACTATGTAGTACTCTATAAGTGTACATTTGTTAAGGTAGTACCTATAGTCTATACGTCTACATAACAGTAAATCTGAAGTTAAAAATTTGTATTTTTTTTTTACGTACCATGGAGCTTATTAAATCAAATAAAGACTGTGAAAAATTATGTCGCAATAAATGTTGCAAAGCGTATTGCTTTTTTCGGGATTCATCACAACTATTATTATTATTGTTATGATTAATATCTGTTATTTATATTGTTACGTACTATATGAATTATTATTATTATTATACATTACAGTTTCTATAATCAACAAAATATTAAATAGAAAAATTATATTACACTCGCATGGACTTTTATTATCATGGTGCGTTTATTTTTGGGTTTTTTTTTTGTGGTTATTTTTTTCGCCTACCTATTCGTAAATATGTTTACTGGGACGCTAGTACGCAACTGATTGCCAGACTGAAGGTTTTCAATCAGATCATTTCTCAACTGATCATCTAGACACCATTACGTACGGTTTAAAAAAAAAAAAAATATAGGTACGTTACGCTTGCATGTCTCAGAAACATCAGCAAATCAGTGTTCATATTTATGTTATTAGTTTTACAGATATTTAAATGAATAGACTTATAATAAATATTAAAAATAAGTAGGAAAACATCAACTGTGTATTTATGTTGGTATTTACGATATTTCAATTTTCAAGAGTTATGTCTTTATGAGCTTTTTAAAATGTCAGTAATTACTAATTACATTCTTACTCGTAAACTATTTTTTCCTTTTTGAGCAATATAGGTACAATCTAAACCCACGGGGACGGGCTGGGGTACATTAAGTATGTTGTAAGCTTCACAACATAGTCATAATGTTATAAGGAATACCTACATGATAGGTACACATAATGTATATAAACTAGGTAACTTAAATATCGCGAAAACCTGTATGATCACAGAAAATATTCTTATCTTTAGGCTTGAAGTTTTATAATAAGTCGTTTCATTCTAATATAAAAATTAATAATAAAAAATAAAAAAAATTGTTTTGGTTAATACATACCTATTTACTCTGTTCTGCGTTTGAGTCATAGTTAACACATTACATATATGAGATTGATTTTATTAAGACGGTACACTTTTAAACGGTAAAACCTCTGGCATTTAAATTTAAAATAGGCTTATGCGAATTTATATCATAATATGCTATACCTTTACGTAAATAAAAATTTGATAAATTTAATAATTGGAAATAATAGAAAATGACAGCCTTAAGATTGTCTGATTACAGAAACTTTTGAAAGTAGGCAGTAGCAAACTTTTGTGGGGTGGGAGGCTCCTAGAAAATTACTTCTAAGCCATATATATTATAACATTTTAGTTCACATTATTCTAAAATTATGAAAAAAAAAATGGTTATTAATTGTATTATGCTTGGATTAGGTAGTAACGGGAAAACGTAATAATACGGTAACGTGGTCACAAAAATAATAGGTATAAGGTATGCTATCACTATTACCGTGTTTCTATTCGAAACTCGAACACAAAAAAAATAGTAATTTTTTCTGTTTCTATTCCAATAAAATTCCCATTGATTCCTAAAATAGATATTGTGAATTGTTTACACTATATTTTATTGTTACATTAAAATATGCGTTGAAGACTGTGGAGAAGAAATGAAGAAGGCTGTTGAAGTGGTCTGGGGGGGAGGAGACAGAAGCCCCCAGCCATGCTGGATCAACCACTGAATATGTCTTATTTTAATTGGGTATTTGGGTTTTGTGTATCAATTCTAGAAACAATGTGTTATAATTAATTTATGTTTTATACCTATACAATATTGTTTGTATTACTATACTTAGCTGAATTATCTATTCTTGTCTTAAATAAAGTAATGTATTTAATTTGCAATACATTAAATACTTAACAAAATTAAACCATAATATGCATATTATTTTTAAACTTACTACTATATATTTATATTAATTCAGTCTACACTAAATTATAAAATAATAAATAATACACTCAATTGAAGTGTTATAAATACAAAATGATCTTAGTTACTTATTTTACATTAATAACTAATAAACAGGTCATGATTAGTTAGTCATTCTTAAAATGGTTAATTTTAATAATTTATTAACTATAGTTGAGAAGAAATACATTATAAACACATATCACAAATATATTTTAATATTTTGAAAATAATTACATTTCTGTATGTAATTCGCTTAAGCCTTCGGGTTCTTGAACAGCTTCAGGAAGTGGACAATACATATTGGAACAAGAGTTTTCAATAAAATAATCACCACCCATTTCAGCATACATTTCAGGTGTTAACAAATATTCATTAAAATTTGGTTTATTGGCAAATTCCTTAGCACCAAACCAAGCATCTAGAATAGGGGAGTCAGATAATTTTACATTAATACTAGTCTCTAATGGTCTCATTTCTCGGAGTTCTCTAAAAACTCTTTCTTTAAAATCAGGCAATTTTGTTGGACCACCAGTTAAGAACACATTTTCTGCTAGATCATTAGCTGTTTGGACAGGATATTTTTTCAAAATGAATTCTATGGTATCACTAATTCCACCTTGACCACAACCAATTATTGATGGCTGGAAAAGAACTTCTGTACATCTCATACGTTCTATTCCAAAATGTAACTGATGAGCTTCTTTGGGATTTTGTTCTTCATTGGTGTTAGAGCTAACAAATGTTGGATCATAGAATCGTAAAATATCTTCAAGCTCTGAGATTTTATCTTGTTCCTCTTCACTGTCAGTATCACCACCTTCCTAAAATTTACATTTAAAATTTCTTTTATTAATTATAAACATAAAAAAACAAGTAAAAAGTGTCACTGCTGGATGGCTTCTTTTTATTAGCCAACTTATACTAACCATACACTATCTGCTCATATACTTATTTTAAAAAATCATTTAAATATTATTGTGTATTTATTTTACATAAAAAGAAAATAAACTAAACATTACCATAATAAAATCAAATAATCAAATTAGTTATTAATAATTTAGCATGTTATCAACATTGTATTTTTATGCTTATAGGTTTATTTAAAAATTAATAAATTATAAGATTATGTCCCAAGTTCCAATCATTAGAAAAAATATATTATCAACCTTCATTTTAAAAATAATCCAATAAATTATGGAAAAGCCTTTAGTCTCTCCTTTTGCAAAAAAACATACAATTTTTTTTTTTTTGACCAATAGACATTAATGTTAACATTTAATTTTAAAATTTTTACTTAACTTTAAATTCATATGTTTAACACCAAGAAAATATTTCAGAACAAAATGGATAAATTTTAAAATACCTACTAAAATACTTAAATATTACCTTTTGTTAAATCATATCTAAAAAGAAACCAATCCAATAATAACTTGATGAAACAATTTTTAACAGCCAAAAATAAACCAAAATAGTATACTGTATACTTAATGGTTAGTACAAACTAAAAATTAGCATAAAAAAGAAAAATATTCTTAACAGAAAAAACTAAACATACTTTATTTATAACTTTGTAAACATCCCAGTCTTCATCTCTGCTACCAAAATCATCATCTCTTTTATCTTTCCTTGCTAACTGGCTAATTAACCGCATTCGTTCTAAAGATGCAGCAGTTCCTCTTTTAGCCATATCTTGTCTACGCTGTTTTCTAACAGCTTTTTTATCAATTATATCTTGCCTTTTTTTATATATATCTTTAAGCCAAGCTTTTGAAATAGACTCCTCTTTAGGTAATTGAATTTTATTTTTAAAAAGTCTTAATTTAGGCTCCTCCATTACATGTTCTTCAACATGGGAAGCATTATGAGAAGCAGCTGCAATTTTTGATTTTGCTCTGTCAATTCTGGTTTGAAGATCAGTAATTAATTTTTTTAAATCTTTTTCATTTTTTAATCCATGAGATTTTAATACTTCCTGAAAACATAAAAGATTAAACTTGTACTATATACTCTAATATCTCATACAATATAATACATGTAGATACTGCAGTATATAAATACTCAATTAGAGATAGATATTAGTATTATTAATCAAATCAAATATGAGTCAAAAGTCTAAAAATGACTAAAAGTACAGGAGGGAATCACACATCATGAATCGGCAAATGATCGAACACCATTCCCACTCAAATATGTTAATATTAAAATAGCAATGTATTGAGAAACTATAACAAATGACGGAAATAGAGTAACATTTCTAGGAAGCTCTAGCTTAACAGTTGTGGTTGATAAACATGGGTGGATTGTCATCCAGACGTCATAAAACCATTGGATCATTGCATTTACTTATGAATTTTTTCCATTCTTAGAGTACTTATTAAATATGTTACGAGCATAAATTATCTGTTACTTTTCTCATAAAAGCTAGTGCTCTTCAAGGTAATTTTATCACTCAAATATTAAAGGATTATACTATAATCTTAATACTACTGAGTGTTGACATATTCCATTTTAACCCCACTAATTTAGTCACTTTTTCAGATTAAATCTTTAAAAGTTCTACTATAATAATAAAATAATCCCCATCAAAACTCAACTGTACATTTAAGCATTCATCTTGGTAATAACTAATAACCAACTTGGACTGCTCACATTAAAACTTATATAGTACCTATCCCACAAATTAAAACTTCATAATAATTTAAGATATTTTTTTCGTTTAAATATTTCTCTTAAACTCTTTATTTGATTTTGTTTCTATATTCACTATAAAGTATAAAGTTGTAGAATAATTAAATGGTGTTTGTGAGAAAAAAATTCCTGCTTGATTAATATATAAAATGAAAATTTCAAAAAATGATGTATGTTCTTTCTCAAAACACCATCCAATTATAGATGGCATTTTTAAGCTAATGGCCTCAAACTAGTATGTTATGCTCCCACGTTAACACTGTGCAACCTACCATCACTGTGCTTGCAATACAGATTTAATAACAATAACAAAAATGACTATTTTGATATCAAAACTCTAAACGTGACTTCCAAAAAAAAAAAAATTAATTATTTGAATATTTACTCTAACTTCTTCAATAGGTTCTCCATCTTCAATCATCTCTCGGATCATTAATAATTGATGAACTTGTTCTTCGTCTTCCGCTAACTACACAAAATTAAAAAAAAATTTATTTTATTTTAACTGTATGCTTATAAACATGACTAATATGAGTAACATAAACTAGCTATTATTACTTTTTCATCTCTTTTTCTGGCATTCATCTCTACTAGTTTTTTAGCCATTTCTCTTCTTTTGTCTCGTTGTTGATCTGGTGTTAAAATAACAGCCATGGAGTAAGGAAGTTGTATTCTTTTTACATTACGATCATAATACTCTGCATCTGACCATTGTTTTAATACATCAGTATAATGAACAGCCAAAAAACCATGTTCATAAAGCAACTCCTTAAATATTATTTTTATAATAGTCAACCTAAACTAAAGTGATGGTATTTTATTATTATAATATACATTGTTGTAAAATACCTCAGCTCGGCTTGGTGTTATAGCATTATAATGTGCCGGATATTTAAGTTGTAGAAGTTTGTGTAAGTAATAGGTAATATGATATCCGCCAACATCAATTCGACGACTATTTATTAAGTCAGGAGTACCTTTGATTACAGGTATAATATGAGTTGTATGATGCCCACAATTCACAATTAGTCCTGTTTTTTCTTTAAAACCATTATAGTGGTAACTAAATAGGCCATCTATTCCATAACAAATGCCCGGAACATGATAGCATTCAAACAAAAGTTCCGACATTACTGAAAAACAATATTAAAATGTACAATACAAACACATTGTCAAACAATTAAAATATTTACATAGCCGGGAATAATTAGGATTTGCAACTGGTTCTGTTATTATTATTGGGTGGTTTATGCTACCATTAGTATCAATGCCCAAATGTGAAAAAGTGTAATCAAAAATCTGTTCTTGGACATTGAATTGTGTAATTACATTACGATCAAATTGTGATTTTAATTGGAATCTGACGGCTTCTATGTTTGCTATATCATTTCCAATTAATGTTTCACCATCCTAAAGACACATTTCAAATAGATTAATAACTTTTTACCAACATAAGTATTAACCTTATTACTTTTTTTCCACGTTCTTTCCTTGGGCGAGCTAAAATATTTTTAAATATGAGATTTGGAGCACTAGATGTTGCCCAACCAGCTTTACAAGTAAACGAACCTGATAAAATAAATTGGTGTTTATTACAAACAAATAAATTCTAATTAACTAATTATATTTATAAAGTTAATATAGGTAACCATTATCAATGACTATTGGTGTTTTTGAATTTCGTAAACTTTGTGTGTAACTGTAATATTTATCTGGAACTAGTTTGAGATCCTTTAGTATAATTACTTCTTCTGCCATATCAAATAAATAGTGAGGTAAGCATTAATAATTTAATGTAATTCAAATTAAAACTATTTGTCAAATATATTTTTGGTTGATGACTTATTAATTTAAATTTTTAAAATAATAATTGAAATCATGGTTAAAATATTGTGACAATTTTGAATAATTAATAGGTAAAACATAAATTTAAAATTGTAAACAGACCTAACTATTATAGTAACACCGGCTTTTATGAAAAATTATTTAAACTTTGTTATCTAAACAATAAATAGTAAACACCAAAAATAATAACCATATTATTATCATTAAATGATAATAATTACAGTGTTGGCAAAATGGCATCATTTTAACATATTAATAAATAATAATTGCTATTATAATTTTATACAATATATTATAGTTATTTTGATTATTAGGGGCAGTAAGGCTCGGATTTTAAAGCATAACAAACAACTAAAACAGCACAGGTTTGTTTTAAAAAAGCAAAAAAAAAGTATATTTATTATTAAAAAAAATTGAAAAATTAATTTAAATTAAAAAAAGAATTAACTATCGTGTATTTTCTTTGAATTTCATTAGTGAAACTTACTCTATTGTCTGGCAGAATATTTAACAATTAAATATTTAATGTAGAAAACAAACTCTACATCCACTGAAGGAATCGGTGCATACTTCATACAAGAAGTTTCAAATTACAACACTAAATTGTATGTTTTGAAATTGTCGATATGACGATATCGCATAACAGAAATACATTCAACGTTTATGCTCTAATTATTGATATTTTCATTATTTATTTAATGTATTGTCACGTTAAATATATTATACTTATTTGAATCCTAATCCTAATAATAATAAAACATACCAACAATATACATATTTAAATAACAATAACATATTCAATAGTTCTGTGGATATTTTAAGTCTTAAGTCACACAGTAAAAATTTATTTAGAAATCTTAAAAAGTAAATAATAATATAGGTTATAGGTACCTAATAACAAAATGAGTATATAAGTAAAATTTAATTCAAAAGCATTTTTTTCTAATGTAGCTTATTGTCATCACTCATCAAAAAAATTATTATACCTACTGAACATTTTTTTCCTAATATACTTTTCATGTAGGGCTGTAAGGGTGCTTCTTAAAATATGCCAGAAATTCAAAATGATTCATCCGCCACTAAGATTAAAAGGTACCTAGATTTTATTAAGCAGTTATTAAGTTAGTCATGTTGTATAATTCGGTATGCATTTGGGCACTGGGCAGTGGAGTAAATGGACAATAAAGCGGTCATTTAAATATTAAATTGTTCATTAAAAATGAATGTATTTAGATTACCAAAGTATGCCAAGGACCAAACGTCCTATGGTCAACAACTGTCGGGGACGAAACATCCTATCTTAATAATTGCCGTTGATGAAAAAGTTTGAATAAAATAAATATATATCAAACCAATGCCAATTGGAAATCCACTTTGTAGTTTGTACCTTATAACTTGGGCTTGGATCTTAAAGCCTATGCTTCTTTTTTTTACATGTGAGATAGAAATCTAATTTTTATACATAAATTCGTTTCACGTCATTCTGATTCCAAATAAACCAATTGATTTTTGATTTTTTTCAATTATTCCAGCTGTGAATTTTTTATGTTTATTACGCTATTGTAAACAAAAAAAAATAATAATTAATAAGAAATTTAAAAACCCAAATTACGGATATTGGATTATTATTGTTTTCATTATAGCCTATAGGCTTGTTTATTAAATTCATGAACATTAGAGATCAATGATTCGATTAAATAATTGATGAATAAAAGACACGTACATATTTTGTCCGTAGTCTGCGCAACAAACAAGTGGACACAAATTTCAAATATCTACTTGTCAGTTCTCATATCTTGTGTTTTATATAGACGTATAATATAAGTATAGGCGTAGGGTGGTCAAATTTGTTGGGGGCAGACATTAACGAGTTTTTGGGAGACTATTCTTCAAACTAGGTGGGCTAAGTCCCCCCCCCAAAAAAAAACTATGCCTATGAATATAAGGTGTCATATAGACATATAGGTAGTGATACTAATTAGAGACGGTATACATGAGTGATAAGTGGAAACTATAAACTACAAATCTCAACAACTAGCATTAACAGTAGTGTGCCGAGTTCAGTTAAAAAAGTGAAAACCAAACCACATATAGCCGAATTCTTTTCTCGTAAACACAGGGCCGTAGCCAGACCAAATTTTCAGGTGGGGCAAAGTAAACTTTTTTGGGGGGGCATTATATATAAAAATAATGTGTTTCTTATATTTTTACTATTTTTAGAGGGGGCAACGACTGGGTTTAGGGGGGGGGGGTAACGCCCCCGCTTGCCACCCCGTGGCTACGGGCTTGTGCGAACATGGTACATTTTCTCAACAAATTTTTTCAAACCACTGTATTTTAAATTTTATTACATGTATATATTTCAATAAAAGTTGCTGTTTGGTGTTCAAAAACATTTTATATTTATTTACAAATTATATATTTATTGATAATTTGCATACATTTATAGACTATAGTTTAATCGAATGTGAAAAAATAATTTGATAACAAATTACAATACCACGTATAAAAAAATACTTATAGTATAAATATTTAATAATAATTTTAAGTAGGTCTATCTATAGTTATTCACTTTTGAATTATTAAATAGTAAGAAAATTATTTGATATGAAATCATTATTTTATGTTGTAAAAAATATTTCTGGAATTACACTTATTTTCTTTTTTTAAATTTCCAGCACTTAATGAATTACGAGAAAATTGTACTTTAGATACTTATAAACATTAAACAATTGACAAATTTTAAACTACAAAATAATTTTCATGAATAACAAAAAAATATACTGTTTGATATTGTATAAAACTTGTTTACTGAAGATCATTTATTCATATGAAGTACAGTAAAATTGTTCATGGAATATTATTTATAATATTCATAGAATTAAATGAACTATTTGTTTAATATTATATAGATAGTAATAATAATAATAATAATAATAATAATAATAATAATATTATGGTTTTTATTTATTTTATGAGTTTATATTTAAAGGCGTTTGTAATTTAAATAATACAATATATTATATTTATTATTAACATAAGTATACAAGAATACGGACAATACGGTGTAAAATTAAATGTATGATTTAACAAATAATAAAGATTAACAATAAAAATACATGTTATTACACACAATAAATATTTTATTTACAAGAAAAAACAAGTAATAGTAACAAATAAATTAATATAATCAGGGTTTTCATTACACGTGTTAATAAATTGTTAATTTATTTCATTGTTAATTTTTCTTTTAAAAAAATAAAAAAATAAAAATAGTAACTTGTCTTTAACTACAAGTTTGTATTGACAGACGGATGAATGAATGGTAAAATACTAAAATAAGATAATAAAAAAAATTGTATCTACAATTGTAATAATACATATTAATAAATAAAATAATATTTTGTTTTGGATAAAAATAATAAGATATTTTACTTTTCAACATGTTAACTAATAAAAAAATTACTGTAGTTAACTCAACAAAAATTATTATTTAAATGTTTAATTTAAAAAGAAATTTATTTTGTTCATTTTGTAAAACAAATCCTTGTTTTTTCAGATTATGACATTGCAAGACTAAATGAGGCATATTTGTAAGGTCTACCCAGCAATCTTCTTCATCTTCATCATTACACTCCACGAGTAACTTTAAACATATTAATGCATTAAGTATATTAGATGTTTAACAAATATTTATACATGATGACATTTTAATTATTATTGTAAAAATTTATCATCAATTATATTTCATAAACTTACACTCAAAACCTCTTTCAATGTAGATGACGGATCTACTTGTGATAACAATGTATACTAAAAAATAAATAAATATGATCAGTTAGTCATAAGATTGTTAATCATACAGTGTTTATTTTTTAAATCAGTTTTGCTTTTTAAGTATGACTGTAATAGCAGAATTCATTGAATTACAAGTTAAAGTTTTAATTTAAATGACTAAATAATTGAATTTTTCAGCAATAGTTTAATGATTACCCAAATTTCAATATGGCTATGTATTTTAAACCCATATTTTACTGGTAATTTGTCGATTATAGTTTTAGAGTCGAGGTCAAAATTCATTCAAATATGTATTTCTATTTAAAACAATACATGTTATAATATATGTATGCTAAATAAAAGAGCTAAAAATTTGAAAACTGTTAAAAATTGTATATTTTGGATATTCCTAAGTTCCTCTTGAAAAACCCATTTTAAGATTGAAATTAAATAGTGATATTTTATATTTCATAAAAATGATTGGAGACGAATATTGTTTTTTTATCTAACACGCGTGGAATAGGAATTTAAACATGTTTTTATTCCAATGTACAGAATAGTCATTAAATTTTTAAAAAATTTCAAATCTGTTTTTAAAATTGTTATCACTTTGCCCAAGAAGTTGGTACATTGGAATAAAAACACATGAATATTCTTAAATTCCATGTGTATTGAATAAAGACAGAAAATCACTGTAGAATTATTGAGTAAGAAGATGATACAATAGCATTAGTTGTCTCCTTATAAAATGTAAAACATAGAAAACACTATTTTATCCAAGAAGGCTACAGTCATAGCTCATAACAAAGATACAAAATTGTCATCACATATAAAGGAAAACTTTGACTGTTAAATATTGTTTTAATTTTTTTGATAACGAATTACAAAAAAAGTTTTTCAAGTTTGAGAAGCACAAAAATAATGGTTTTGAAACAAAAATTACTTTTTTTTGTATAAGTGATGATAAAAAAATAAAAACTATATTTCATAGCCAAAATTCTTCTTTTGAAGAGGTGAAAATTTTGTTCCTGGGTTATTACTGTAGTCTTCTCAGTTCTTTTTTGCGCAAAATAGTTTTTGCAATATTTTACATTTGCAAGACGGACACAAAATAATATGGAATCATTCTGAACATTATCAATGATGAATAGAATAATAATCTAAATATATCTTTGTCTGTTATTGTTATTAATTATAAAATTTGAGATATTATGCCAATGGTAATAATAAAACTATTGTACCATATCAGATTTGCATTCTTTAAATTCTCGAGCAACTTCTATTTCCATTTCTGTACTTATAGTATTTTGAGCTTCAATTTTGTCTATTTCTTGTTGAAAATCTTTCATAAATATTGATAAATTGTTGAACCTATATACAACATATTTTATTTGAAAAATATTAATTTAAGCACCGTACATAAATAATATTAATATATTATGTATAAAATATTTAAATTACCGATCAGTACGTTTAATAATATTTGCATTATCTTGTTTAATATTATTCAGAAGTAATTTACATTCTGAAGATACCTTTTCATATGTTTTTAAAAGTTTAACTGAACTTAAAGATTGAAAATTAGGGTAATCTTTAAAAAATATTACACAATCATTAATTAAATTATGGTACAAATATACAAATGTTTTTATAGTTACTTAAAGGTTTTGTCTCTTTTAATAAGTGGGTAATTCCATTAATGATGTTTTTTTTAGTTTTAAGTATCTCTTGGTGTGTTGATGGATCAGCTGGATTTTTAACAAGGTTTATACATTGATCTAATTGACTCACTCTTGCAGCCATAACCCTTACTTGATCTTTAAATTTTTGTAGGACATCATAAAGAGTATAGTTGTCAGTTATTACTGCTGTATTGTCCAGACATTCAATTTGTGATTCAAGAACGTTATTAGTTGAATTCTATATAAAAACAAATTATTTTTACTATTAAGTTTTGACATTTAACTACTAGGTAATTCATGCTTCATATACTCATGACAATTGACAATTATTTTTTTCTTTGTAACTTAACATTTTTTAACATTCCAATAAGTTAAACTTATCTAGGACTATATTTTATTAATCTATTTATCATTACAATAAAATGTATAAAAATATTACAATATTATACAAAATATAAAAAAAGTAGGACAAAACTGAATCTAATAATAATTTAACTATTTCAAGTTTTGTACATGAAGTTTTCTAATAAATAGTTTATATGCAATAAAAACAAAATAATTCTATAGGTAATTAAATTCATAATATTATTAGATTTGTAATAAACAAAACGGGTACCTAAATAAAATACCACTAAAGTACCTAGACTGTTTTGCTTAACTGATATTTTTTTTTTATAAATTATGCATGTGAACTCACCTCAACTTCATAATTTGAGTTAGAAACGTTAGAGTCCGACATTTTTCTCAAAGTTGTAGTTTACACTTGTCGACTATTACCACAGAACAGTATTACCTAAATATTAAAAATAATATGAATACTAATTGGTTTAAGATATAATTTGTTATTTGATTAATGTTTACCACTTTTTATTTAAAAACTTAGATTTCTACTTATAATTTCAAACCTTTACCAATAATATAATACTATTGATATATTATAACTACTAAAGTCTGAATTATAGTTACTAGTTGCTAATACTTACTAAGTACTGAATAGTGACTACTTAATTTTACAAAGTATAAAATACTGATTCGGCGAATTTAAAATTGTGAATATTATTAGGTGTACTTGAATAATAAATAATATTAAATATACTACGAAATCAAAGTAAAACAAGTAAATTGTTATCAAATTGTCTTTAAGCAATCATAGAAATCTGAAAATTAGTTTTCCCGCTGTTTGCTTGTTCAATCATTCAATATTGATATTGACAATTTTATTGACAACACTAAATTGTTCAAAGTATTTAGTTTTTACTTAATTATTATTGATATAAATAAATCATTTAACAAAACTAAAAATAGTGAAAACAGTACTCAAACGTCTCAAACGTTTTAAAAGTTTAAACCAAAACATAAAATAAGTATTTGAATGACAGTTACGTAGTATACTTTACTGTGCCACTGTATAAGCACAGAATAGATTAGAATAATTGATACAAGATTAACAGGATGGTGCCTGATTTATTATTATTATTATTTGAAGGACGGTAATCCACGTTTGTTTTCGTGGCCAACCTGCATTATGCAGCTGATAGTCTGACATTTTTTCTTTTCAGTTTGTACCAAATCGAAGTTCAAGATTCAAGAATTCACTTAGCCTATTTTACGGCGTCCGGCAACTCCTTGTTTTCGCGTGGCTGCTGCTGTCAAAAACTACTGCTTTTGACCTTTAACATTAGACGAAATTTCTAACTGATCACTATGTATTCTCCGTTCCATCAACTCAGAAAACCTGCAGACCAACAGAACGCTTTGGAAAATGTGTCACAATTTCCAGCTCATCTCGTGCCAGGTACCTATATTTTAAATTATTTATTATAAGCGATGTCTGTAGTACAATTTGCGCTGATACTCAATAACCGTTTTTATTAGCCAATATTTGAAATTTATTTTATTATTCAAATATTTTGGATTGCAGGTAGGACGATCGCTGCAGCTGCAGTTAATGAAGATAGCTGCGAGTTCGGGTCACCTAAATACTTTGCCCTTTGTGGGCTTGGCGGTATTATCTCGTGTGGTCTGACACACACTCTTGTCACACCCTTAGATTTGGTCAAATGTCGTCTTCAGGTAAACCCCGCCAAGTACAAGAACCTCATCAATGGTTTTAAAGTAACAATGGCTGATGAAGGCGCTAGAGGATTAGCAAAGGGATGGGCTCCAACCGCCATGGGTTATTCTATCCAAGGTCTTGGTAAATTTGGCTTGTATGAATATTTCAAAATTTTGTATGCTGACTTGTTGGGAGAAGAAAATGCATATTACTGGCGTACATCTCTTTATCTTGCTGCCTCTGCATCTGCTGAACTTTTCGCTGATATTGGTCTTGTTCCTCTTGAATCAATCAAAGTAAAAATTCAAACTACTCCAGGTTTTGCAAATAATATGCGTGAAGCGGTTCCCAAAATGTTAAAACAAGAAGGCATTTCTGCTTTCTTCAAGAGTTTAGTGCCTTTATGGATGAGACAAATCCCTTATACCATGATGAAGTTTGCATGTTTTGAAAGAACAGTTGAATTAATTTATGCTCATGTTGTGCCCAAGCCAAGGGCTGATTGCAGTAAAGGAGAACAATTGGTTGTTACTTTTGCTGCTGGTTACATTGCTGGTGTTTTCTGCGCTATTGTATCCCACCCAGCTGATACATTAGTATCAAAATTGAATCAAGAAAAAGGAGCTTCATCTGTTGATGTATTAAAGAAAATTGGATTTGGTGGTCTTTGGAAAGGTTTAGGCCCAAGAATTATCATGATTGGTACCTTAACAGCATTGCAATGGTTCATCTATGATTCAGTGAAAGTTACTTTGAATATTCCACGACCACCACCACCAGCACCACCAAAGGCAAAGAGTGAATAAACAGTTGATAGTTCAACTACTTAATCAATTCAGAACCCCGTCAGTCTTACTTAAATTAAATGTAAATTATCTGCACCTATTAATCTTTGAGGAGCATTCAATGTCAAATTACAGTGCTTTTTAGTTTTGTTTTACGTTTAAATTAGACGCTTAATTCATTCCAGTATAAAAATACCTCAAACACGTGTATTATTAGAATACAACATTTTAGAATGCTGTATCAATACTGTAATAATATGTTTGTTTAATGTTAATATCTTAATAAAGTTATTATGTATGTTCTGAATTGTTTTTTTTTTATATATTTTATCATTTATATTTTCACGATTTCAATGAAAATTTTATTGTTTAGTTACATTATGTTGACGAGTGGTATAGTGTTGATTATTTATAAGAATGTTAAATATAGAACATAATACTTGGCACACTTCAAATGTGTGTTATTATTGCTCGTATAATTTGATTTATTACTGTCTTTTTCCTATTTTATCAGAAGTGTTAAACAAAACAGTTATCTTATTGAAATTAATTATAACGTATTTACATCAATGCATTTTCAATTCTCATGGTCGCTAATAATTATAATCTAAAGTAACATGCATTTGAAGCATGTATTTTTTCTTTGTTATCTTAATGCATAATACACTGACATTTGAACTATATATATATATTATATATAGTTATTATACATATTATTATATATTGCTGTTTTAGTTATTTACACTTGATATGATCACTAAGATAACTTACAACCAAGATAATGATGTTATAACGTTAATTTCAAATCAGGAAGTTAAAAAATCTTTTAAAGTCAATATTTTATAAAACATATAATTTAAAATAACTAATAAAAAAAAAATATTGGACAATCATTAAATACTCCAAGTTTACATTTAAAAATATTTTTGTGTAATATTGAATAGAATATTATAAAACAACTATTATATAAATTATTATTCAAAAATCAATAGGATAAGTCTTTTAGAAGAGTTCAAATCACATAATGATTTCATAAGTATTGAGCTTTTTAAAGGCTTCAACATAACACGGAATGATATCAACAAAGTAAAGCGTTGAAAAAATTGGGTTAACTGAATTTGATATTGCACTAAATGCAAACAAATATAATAAATTTGATAACATTTTTTTGTTATAAAATGAATAATATTTAAAATCCAGCCTCTTTTAGTTGTTTTAACTGATAATTCAATCTGTCTTCTTTTGCCTTCCTTGTATAAGACATCTGAATTAATTAAAAATAACATTAATAAATGTTTAAAAAATGGAAAATATTAAATATAAAACAATATTACTTAAACTTACAGTTCTTGATTTCACATACACATGAAGAAATTTATCACAATCTATTTCGCCATTTAAAAACTGTTCTGCTATTCGTTCACTTTCCTCATCACATTTTATTGCAGCTTTTTTTAAATTATCCTAAGAACGTAATTATTACAATATTTTAGTGAACAATTTTTATATTGTAATTATATATTTCATATTTTACCGAGATTGATTGTGGAGAATATTTCTCTGATAATTTAACATACGTTGCTGAGTGTTCAGCATATGATTTTTGATAAGTTTCTATTGTTTCTAATTGTTTTGATATTTCTGATTTTAAATTACATATTGGTTCTTCCTTAGACATGTTTGAGTCTAAAAATATTAAATAATTAATAACTTTATTCAAAGCTACAAAAATTATGAATACAAATGTTTTTACTTGCTAAGTCCATTATTTTAGTGATGGCATTTTCAATGTTTTTATTAGATGCTTCTATTGATGGTAATTCTGATATAAATTCATCTAGGCAGTCAACATTATTATTTAAACGTAGTAATTCAGCTGACGTTAGTTTGGCAAGACTAAAAAATTCCGCGTCCTAAAGAAAAATTTTAATTTTAATTATTTTAAATTGTTGATAAAATATATTTCAACTTACATTACTAAGAGAGGTAATTGCATTTTTTAGGCAACCAATGTTGATATTTCCTGAAAATCTTTAAGAAATTTATGAGTAAAATGAAATATAGTTAGTTTTATATAAATTACCCGTCTGAACCACTATTTGCAAGTGTAAGTGATTGGTCTAATTCAAACTCTCTTCTTATCACTTGTACTACTCTTCCCAAATCGGAGTGAATAGTATACTGTAAAAGCACCAAAATAGAAAATTAATTATAAATGAAGGTGTAATATAAAATTCTTACATTCATTAATCCAGGAGCTAGCACTATTTGACCAGAAGCATCCACCCATTTATGAGTAATTCTAGGACATATTTTCATAGTGGGCTTCTCAAAAGGAAATTCTGGACCTAATTCAATAAACAGGCTCAAATTTCCAGCTTTAGTGGGAAATTCAACAGAGTATTCTTTATTGAAACTAATTTCTGTAACACTAATTAAAATTTAAATTACAGACTTGCATGCAACTGATGTTTTGTAATTACCAATTACCATCTTACTTTTCATTAAAAACTTTTAACGTATCGATTTGTTGTTCACGTTTTCTGGATAGATCAATGTTTTTATACAAGTTAGTAGAGATCATTTCCAACTATTTGGTCACTGGAAGTTGCAAAGTTTTCAACTGGAAGAAAAGTCGACAACTCGAAAAAAGGCAATTCACATTAAATTTATTCAGACTAAATGTGATTTTAATTCGCAGTTGTTCAGCGTTTGCCCATTAAGATCTAAATAAAAGTAAAAAAGATATATTGAAAAAAAAATTTTCCATAATGTATTCACTATTCACTAATCGCTATTAGACAAAATAGTGATAATAACCATGACATAAATTGACTATGATATTGATAATGATAATAATGAAAAACATCATAATCATGAATTATGATAAAAAAAATTGATAACAGTATCAAATTTTAAATTTGTAGTAAATATTTTGCAGATTTTGCTAATTAACATTTAATTATACAGTTTTTTTAAGTAAATACAATTTACATGAATACTGAATAACATGACAAAATAAATTTATTTTGTCATGTAGAATAATGCATTTAACACTCTTTGACTTTACTAGTTTTCGTTAGTTTAATTATATACGCTAAAAATATATTTTTGTTTATACTTAATTTATAAAACCCATTGAATAGTGATTTTATTTGAAAAAGATGCAGCCATGTTTACATGATTAATAATTGAATATAAGAATTATTTATTTATGATGGACGTTCATCACGCACCTCAATACTTACCTGATTTAGTATTGGACATAATATTTTCTAATTTGGAATTGCCAGACTTGTTAACCTGCATGTTGGTCTGTCAAAATTGGAATCGCGTAATTAATGATACTAGATCAGAAACGTGGAAATTAATTTGTCGCCGTAAGATACCCAAAGAACTACTGAAGTCTGAACTTTTATCGCAACTCCACAGCCATAAGGCTAAGTTACGAGCTTTATATCATTCATGGAATCCGGATGATTGTTCTATGCACATTGTTGTCAAACAAAATGGTTTTACGTTGCATCGTAACCCAGTCGCCCAGAGTACAGATATGGCACGAACTAAAATTGGCTATAGCAGTGGAAAACATGTATGGGAAATTACATGGACTGGACCCCTAGGTAAAAATATATATAATTCTTAAAAAACTAATTATGAAATTATTACAAATACCAATTATTTTGTTTATAGGTACAGTTGCAATGGTTGGTGTTTCAACAAAAGAGGCTCCAGTGCATTGTAGTGGTTACTTACCTCTGTTGGGTATTGACAAACATAGTTGGGGTTGGAATTTAATCGATAATGTTTTGTTGCATAATGGAGTTTCGCATGGAAGCTACCCATTGCTAAACAATGCTCCTAAGTATCAAATTGGTGAAAAATTACAATTAATTCTAGATTCTGAAAATGGTACTTTGCATTTTGAAAAATGTAATGAATTTTTAGGTATAGCTTTTAAAAATTTACCTAAAACTAAATTATATCCTTCAGTGTCAGCTGTATATGGTAACACAGAAATATCAGTAGTATATATTGGTAAACCGTTATATGGTTAAGTAAGCATTATAGTTTTTGTAAGAATTCCATCTCATAGAATATAAAATACTATTTAACATAAATAAAAAATACTTTACACAATTCTATTTAATTCATTTTTTAATGTTTTTTTTTTTTAATTCAATAATATCAATATTATTTCTGTTAGTAAATTATATTGGATACATCCAAACATAAGTCTTATGAGTGATTGTGTATTAAAAAAATATTTAGTCTTAGAGCTCTAATAGTAGGTATGGTGTTAGTGTTTAAATACTAAAATATTTAGCTTTAATATTAACTCTATTTTTATATTTGTATTAAATTATATTATACTAAAGTAACGCATTTATTTAAAACCGAAAATAGAAGATTAAAATTCATGATAAAAAACATAACAAAAAAATAAAATGTATACAGTGTACTCTTAATTATCTGCATTGCAGTTTATCCATTGCCTTCCATGGAATCATCTACATACATATATGTATAAAAACAAAATATATACATATTTTCTCATTTCACATTAATACATCATTATTGGTTTAATTGGGTTGTAATAGCCGATTACTCGATAACGACATAAAATACAATACGCTTGTTTAATATCATTATATCAATATTTTTTGGTAATTGTTAATTACGTTTAATGAAAAAAAATCATTATTTGCGGATTATTCATGGAATTTTCTTATTTGTGGATGCCCTGCCACTCTATTCTGTGGTTAACTGAGAGTACACTGTATATAGGGTGATTTTTTTTATCAAACAACACTCATTATTTCCAAAAGTATTCATTTTTTTGAAAATATTTTTTTACATAGTTTCTAATTGTTAAAAAAACAACGTTTTTATAAAAAAAATTATATTTTTAAATATTTTTTATCCTTATAATTTTTTAAGTTTTTTACTTTTTTGAATGACAACATAGATTTTTAATTTCGTATTCCAAAGCAGAATAATTTTCTGAGTAATTCGATACATAAAAATCAAATTTAGGGTGAGTAGTTTATGAGTTATACATATTTAAAGTTAAGCTGCATGGAGTGGAGTGGTACGGGGTTACCCCGCAAAATGTTTGTCCACTACTCCACTTGTCTAAACTTTGAATAAGTATAACTCATAAACTACTCACCCTAAATTCAATTTTTATGTATCAAAATACTCAAAAAATTATTCTGCATTGGAATATGAAATTAAAAATCTATGTTGTCATTCAAAAAAGTAAAAAACTTAAAAAATTATAAGGATAAAAAATATTTAAAAATATAATTTTTTTAATCATCATAGAAATACCTTTTAGTTTTTGTAAATTACATCAAAAATGTATAAATATTTTATGTTATTTAATATACTTTGTAACACATCTTTACTTATTCGTCAACACATTGGTTAAGAAACATGTGAGTTAGAGTATGTTAAAAATACCAAAATACTTTTTAGATGATTAGCAAAGTACATATATAACAATGTTTAAACATAAAGTATTTATGATAATTTTTATTACATTCTTTCTACTAAATTTCACTACATGGCTTCACCATATTTTTATTTCATTGTTATTAGTATAGTTACTAATATTGATTTTTTTTTTTATAGGTACCAGTAAGTATTTTGTTATCCATTAATAATAAATTGATAAATAAAATGTATTCTAATCATTTCAGTCAAAACTATTAATGAATTTACTTAATTTTATAGGGCCATAGAATAAACTAGTAAACCATCATTGATATTGATTATCAAAAGCTCTAGAAAAAAAATGATAAGAAAAGATACACCCTGAAATGAGTTCTAATTATATTGACTTTTTTTGAGTTATTTATAGACCACTGAAATTTTCGATTTTTATGCGAATTTTTTTTTGAAGTGTCTGTAAAAAAATTTTGGATGACCAACAAAACTTGAAAATTTAATACAAGGTTCCTTATGAATTGTTCTTATTGTAGCTAAAAAAAATTAAAAATCGTTAGTCACAATTTTTTTTTATAAGTATTTATAGTTCAAATTTTTACGAAATCTGTCGAAAACGCGAAAATTTGCAAGTAATTTTGAAGTTGAAAAATCATGAAATTTTTTTTTTCATAAAATTCGTCAAAATTATGAATATTTGCAAATTATTTTGTAGGTATAATTCATAAAAATGTTTGTATAGGTAGCTAAGAGTTGAAAATTTAATACAAGATTTTTCATAAGTTTAGCTTACAATAATTATAAAAGAACTTAAATTTTGGTGTATTCAAGCCATTAAAACATAAACCACTTTTTTCACCAACCACTGGAAATTATATCCTAGGCTGACAAATCATCTTCGTTCAGAATCGTTTTTCGTATACAATGATACCTATCATTGCATTCAAATTTAACCTACCTTAGTCTGAGGTCCACCCCACCCCCTAATGTACAGCAGAACGGTACCCACTTGCCCGCTTTTTTATAATATAATGAATTATAAATTGTGAGATACCTATAAATGTTTTTTTTTTTTACAAATGAAAAAAATCTCTATCACCCCCCACAGAGTAGTCCTAGTTATGCCACTGGGTTTGCCAACAACCCTGCCATGTATTATATTTCTGATACCTACCTAATTAAAAATATTAGATATTTTATCATTAGTATTTTAATTAGAAAAAAAGTACTTCATTTTCATACAAAAAAAAAATTATTTTTAACATATTAAATTTAAATTAAATACTTTGGATAATTTTATTCAAATCAATTGAAATATCTTGAGGAACAATAATTAATTTGTTTGATATACTTTGTAGCTTTTAGCTTTTACATACATTGGTACATTCATCGATTCTAGACTTAATCTTTTTAATAATAGCAATACACAATATGTCAATATTTAAGAATAATAATGATAAGTAAAATTATTATTTAATCATGATATACGTGTAGTCATGTAGATATTACATTATCATATTTTATAATAAGTGACATTGTATTCTATTACATAAATACATAAATACCATTATACCATTCCTAGTATTTCTTGTATAAAATAAAATTATATTTAAGTCATACTATTTGGTCAAAGTACTTATTGTGACTTACGAAAAAAAATTAATTTTTGTTAATATTAATTAAATTAAAAATAGTATTCTTAGATTTACTTATTTTTAATTTAGTTTAACTGTATTTCTATTAAATTCTACTTTTTGTTGATTATTAGTTAAGTGTTATCCTATTATTTGTATTATTTTAACTAATTAAAAATTATTACATTTTTAAATATATTTTAAATAAAAGTTCTTCTTAATATTGTATAACAATTCATATTGTCCCAATTATTTTTTGAACAGTACCTACAATTAATTTTAAATGTATTTGTACCTATTTACTGTAATAAATACCTACAAAGCTTTGATGTTTTGACCAGTTTTATGATTATTTCACACTATAGTGTATATTTTTAAAATCAAATTATACTAAAAAGTATAACTAATATTACAATATAAAATTATACTGTAATTATAGATAAATAATAAACATTGATCAAAATAAAATGTAGTACAAAAATATAAGAGAATTATAGATACGTTTTTCTACACTTAAGTATAACTGCTATCAATAATGTATTAGGCCAGACTGCCATCTGTCAGTGACCAGTCACTCATTGCCCATAAATCATGTTTGAATTGAAGGCTGCATTATCTAATATTGTTATTATTACATAAGAAAAAGCACTAAACATTTTTTTTTTAAATTTAAATTTGTTTAGCCGGAAATAATTTAATTTGAAATAAGATAAAATGTCCATAGTAGGTACTCGACGCCTAGCTACTAGTTTAGCATCACTAATCACTATTTAATAATTTAATTGTTGTATTTGAAAGTTTTATGCTACCCCACTGACATAGGAGTGTGCTAAGTGTTGCTCAAACCCAGTCAGATTTTTATCAACCATAATGGTTTACTGTTCTATGCCACTGACTGCAATTTCAGCCTGCAGAGTGCAGACGCACCGCTGTTATAAACTGCAGTCATTAACAGGTATTATTGGTAACTATTAAATAATGTTTATTACAATTAGTTGTACAACGGTAGGTTTCCGAAAAATAGGTATAACTGGCTAATTTTCTACCGTTAGTAGTTCATTTTGGTGAGTGCCCGGTGCCGAGTGGTGCATTGGCCCCTTGTCGAGAAACAGTCACATTGACATATGGTTTTAGATCAACCACCAACTCTTATAGGCGTGTATTATTCCAATTTAAATCAAAAATTTAGTACATTAAAAGTACCTAGTATACTGTATACCTATGTAGACATGTAGTATAATACTAGTATGGACCTATATTTATGAACTACAATATTCTCAGTTCGTGTTTCCGTGACCAATTAATAGTTTTTTTGAGTAGGTAGTCAAATACTTATATTTGAATATTATTTTGGTATTCTAATTAATCTTAAAATACATATTTTTTTATAAGATTTCGATGACCAATATTTTTATATTTTACTATTATAAATTTTGTTTTTAAAACAACACTTCTATGGTCTTAAGAATTCGTAATGAGAATAATAAGATCAGGTGTAAATAACAGAAAAACTAACCTTGTGGTCGACCCTGAATCTGAAAGTAGTCTTGAACCTATTAAAGTGACCTATGTATGTAAGTAGGTATTTAAAGTATTATTTATTTAATTTTTTAATAAACTATAACTATCTATATGTGATTATAATATTAATATTATATAAACATATAATGTAGTATTTTTAAAAAAGCAGTCTATAGTTTCTAGTTTCTACCTATGGCTTTTACAATAATATTTCGTAAATCGTGGGTAAATGTTAAATCTGTGGTTTAAATAATTTGAGTGTTTGAATAACATTTAAAACAATAAGGCGCATGGTCCCATTGCAGTCTTCCCCTACGAATGACCTTGGTCACTAGTCGATCTTTATTTTTCACTGGTCTTATAAAAACACATAGGTACAAATTATTAATAAATATGTAATCTTGTTTAAATCTGTACCAAAATATTAAACATCAAGGATATTTTTTCAACTTATTATTAGGTACTTGTCAATTGCTATATCGTTAAGCTTTGATTTTGAGTATGGCAGTGGTAGTGATCGTCCTCAATTCTTGGAGACTTGGTTAATTCCATTTAATATTTAAATATTATAAATGTTTTTACATACTAATATTTTAGTTTACTTCACAGCTTTTACAATTTTTTTGCATTTTTTAAGATTTTTACATTTACTGTTAAATTGTCATTAACTGTATTACTAAAAGTTTTAAAAGTGGGTTATCTATCTAGGGGGTTAAACGCTCTCGGCATAATTCTTTTCGAGCGTACGGAGCCGCATCCGCGATCACGTCATTATAAAAATTTAAAATTTAACGATCGTGGCTTCAGATTTCGAATTCGAACAAAAAAAAAAAAAAAACGGCCGCCAACAAAAACGGCGGTTATTATGAAAATTCAAATAGTAGACCTTGATAAATTGATAACGACTTTATCATGGAATCTACGACGACGATAACAACGACGACGATAATCACTCATGGTTCCGCGCTGCGCTACACGACTGGACGTGCCGCAGCAGCCGCCGCAGCACGCTTCGGTCCATCGACCAATGGGAACGGTCGACCGGCAGCATTTCACCTGTTCGGGCGCGCGCGTGCGTTCTAACCGCAGCGATTAACATTGAAACGTTACAATGTTACGGTCCCAACCGTTTTTCTATTATTATTATTATTTTACGTTTCACCTCGTCGCCGTTGTCGTTGGCGGGCGTGCGCAGACCCCGAGACTCGCACAATAATAATAATAATAATAATAATATTCAAAGTATTAATGTAATATACGGCGGTGTGCGAGCGAGAGAGCGTGCTGTGCGTGCGTGCGTGCGCGTGTACGTTCCGTTCGTTATTATTATTACTCCCCGTCGTCCGTTCGTTACTTACCTCGGTGTACGTTTTTTTTTTTTTTTTTTTTTTCACTTGTTTCGTCTTCCGTCAGTCGACAGTTTTTCAGTTCGGTGGCCCGTCGCGTCGTCTTCCTATTTTCGTTCCTCGTGTCGTCCGACAGAGCAGTACCGCCTACGATATCGTTTTGCTGTAAATAACGATCTAATACGGTTCTCCGTCGATCTCGTTCTCGCGTTTCGTTGCGTTCGTTTTCGAATTCGTCGTCGTTTTCCGCGTATATCCGGTGGTTTGTGAACGTCCGTCGCGTGTCGCCGACGGACTCTAAAATGATCGCACGGCAATAGTCTTCTTCGTCCACAACCCACCATGTCGGCAACCAACAGAACCGGGCAAAACAACAACAACTGCGAGCTCGAGGAAGAGTTTGTGAAAACGCAGAGTAAGTGCTCGCACATATTAATGCGCCTTTTAATCGGTAGAGATATTACGGTGTCCGCCGCTTTAACTGTGGCAAAATCGTGTTTACTGTTTGTCGTAATTCAAGTCTAAAACGTTACGATTTAGATAAGGGTGCCTGTTGACACTATGAGTAATGACTACTAATAGGTTATTAGTAATCATTTTTCAGACCTCTACTTCTCTCGAACAACTGTCAATATTGGTTCATTAGGAGATAGTTTTTCATTTGTTGTGTCCGACAATTACATGATAACAACTGACGGTTTATTATTAATTAAAACTTCTTCACTATTGGTAATAGGTAATTTACCTATGTAGTTACTGACCTTGTTGAATTTTGCATTTTATTTTTTTTTATAAATTTATTGACTATTATCCTACCTAACAATATAGGTTGTTATCTTCTGTTTCGTTATTTGTTAAAAAAAGGAAAAAAAAAACTGAAACACTTAAATATAAAAATAAAATAAAATATTTATTCTATTTTGGTCTTATTTGTACCTTCAATAACTAGGCTAAGTTGAAGACACTATTCGTAGGTCAAGTGTTAAACTGTATCCCCTCGTGTGATAGTTGGAAAATTGCCAATTTTATATTTTTCCACTTGTCATACAAAATGAAAAACACGAAAAACATGTGAGCTGGACACTGAGTGTTACTAATTATTTATAGAATAAGTATATTTTGTTAAGTTTAAAGAGCTACTGTTTAAGTGACAAATGAGTTATGCTTATGACAAATAAATGGAACAAATTATTTGTTTTAAATGTGTGTATACCTATGTTACACTGTTATGAAATTAAAGAATGTTTGAGGGATATATTTGTAGTTTGATTAGTAGCTTAATTAGAGTATTAAATGTACAAATTATCAATCAGGTAATTTTGGTTGATACTAAATACAGATGGAAAAAAAATTGTTTATTTATTATTGGTAGGCTTTAAACTATTTACCAAAATACATTATATACATATTTATTTAAGATATTATCATACTTTGTTGTTCTTTTCATGTTTATTTTCTTGATTAATTTTTGGCATTAACTGAGTTTTTCCTTAAATACATATTCAACAAATGTAATAAACAATATTATTGTACTTTTTTAGAAAAATGAAGATTATCTAAATAAGTTCTTGCAGCTATACAAAAAAATATAGATAGTTATAACTTATAGTTAAGTAATTATTGATATTTTTTATTGGGGGTTAATCCTGGTTAATCAGAGAGACAATGTAATAATAAATGGATTTCTAATAAATGTTAATACCTATTTATTTTTAAAGGAATGAATAAATAAAGTTTATAGGTATAACAATTTGAACAATTTGTTTTACATTTTATCCACTTATAGGTAGGTTAACAAATAAGTATTAGAATTTAGATTCTAATTGTTTGAAAAGAATAAATTATAGATGTAAATAAGAATCATTTGTATATCTTAATTTATATTGAATTGTGCTATGAATTAATATTACTAAGTACTTAGATAACTATTTAAAAAAATAATATGTATTTGGCCATGAAATGTCAAGTTGAGGCAACAGTAATACCTGATTATCTTAAAAGTTAAAAGTATTGTTTATAATATTTTATTTAACTTCAGTTTTTTAGCATTTTTGTAAACTATAGCTGGTATTGCTATATTTTTTGTTGTACTTGCATTATTATATGTTTATATTATATTTAAATCTACAGACATTAGGTTTTACTGTGTCATCTGTTTATACGAATAATAACTATAATAATGTAATTAAGAGCATGATGTACTTAATTAGGTACTAAAATGACAGTTGGTTTATATGATTATTATTAATTCCCCGATTAATTATCTTTACAACCACAAATTGGACAAACATAATTACTTTGTAAATTGCATCTATTTACTATAATAAATTTATATGCATTTTTAAAAATTAGTTAAATGATTCTGGCAGGAATAAAATTCATAGTGAAATTGAAATATTGATGTCTAAATTCTAAAAAGTATGACTAGTACGTCATATGGATTTTCTAGGAATTTCTTATCTGCAGAAGCAAAGTTTTAATTTTGCAATAGTTTGTTAAGTTCTTTGTGTATATAGAAAATGTTCTTTATATTTATTATTTTATCCTTGAAAATTAAAACAATATTGTTTTATATTATGAATAAATTAAATTTTATCTTTTCTCTGTTATTGGGAAATACTCAAATACCTACCTAATATATAATTTTAATTTTTAATGAGATCCTTTAATAAATAGTAATAGATAGGTAAAAAGAAGAAGGCTTACTTAAAAAAATGTTTTTAAATCATTTTCATATAAAATCAGCAACTATTAAATGTTTTAATGTTTTAGCTTTTTAAAATTATAATTTTTTTTTTTATTATTAAAATAGAAAATTTTTAATCTGTAGCCTAGTATGTATAATAAGTAAATAAGATAAATATGACGGAAAATGTTTACATGATAATATATTGATGAGGAGGGAGGCTGTTCAGTGATAGAACCCTCAAACGGCATTGTGGTTAGGGATTAAGTAAATTCCTGCACCAGAGTCTTTTTTACTGTTGGGTTTGATTATTTTGGTTAGTGGGTTGGCTCCATCTTAATAGGTGATTAGTTTAGAGTGAAATTTTTGTAATAGTTGGATGTAACTGGTAATAGTTAAAATTTTGAAGTCATAGTTACATACCTACCAGTGTGCAGAAATTATTGAATGGAGAGTAATTTATTGTAATTATTGAATTGTTTTTGTTTGGGATGGGTAAATTATAGATAAGTAATTATTAAAATGAAGCTGTTTTGTGAGTTAGGTACAAGAATTAATTTGGCTTAGTGTTAGGTTTTTTATTTTTTTATTGAAATAGGTATTATATTTTAAAGTAACTTATGAAACTATTTTCATTTAACTAATATTAGTTACTTGAATATTTTTGGCTGGTTATTAGTCTGGTGTGTAACATAACTTTTCATTTTTGGTCTAATGTGTGATTCACACTAAATTATTAATAATGAAAACTTAGATAAATCTTTAATTAAAATGAGTTTTAGTAAGATTGGTTTATCATATAATAATAAAAGTGTATTAGTGCAGTATCAAAACTTAACAATTACTTGTACCCGGTAATGTTTCTATCAAATTTGATAATCAAATGATGACTGTTGATCTTTGTAGTCAAGTATTTTATAATATTGCTATACATTATTATATATAATTGTACATTATATATTATTTTTACATCATCCCATAATACTTCTTATAAGTCGTATTGCATATTAATTTACTAAAAGTAAGTTATCATGGACCTTGGTGGATATTTATCAGTTATCATAATGTCTATTGAGATGGCTATTTAGCTATAAATTTGTACAAAATGTAAAAAAAATGTTTTTTATTGTAAAGACTCAAATGTGCTTTCCCACATTAGAGTATATTTTATTTTATAGATAAATAAACGAAAGAACAAGGGAAAGAATTATTCAATTATTATGTTAATATCAAATGAGTATTAAGCACCTAAATGAAAAATTAAAATAAAAGATAAATAATTGTTTGAAAATAAATAGTTTACATTTTATAAGGTTTAGGTATTAGGATCTCCTAAATACTTAATTTGTAAAAAAAAATTATTTAATTAAGTGTATTAATTGTTCCAATATATATTTATATACATAATATATTTAATGTTTGGGAAATAGTATAACTTATGTCTTATTCATGCTGTTTATTTATAAAATAGTGATCAACAAATTTATTAGTTAATTATGTTCTATTATAAATAATAGTTAGTTTAATTATAATTGATTAAAGATATAATGGTAAACATAGTCACTAAATAAATATTTTTATAGCTTATGCTGAGTTGCTTAAAAAAATTATTAGTTTAATGATTTACTAAAATATAATGGACCAATCATAGGTTTCTTAATCATGTTTAAGTGATCATTAGCTCACTATTAACTCGTTAAATTTTAATTCTTCCCGTCATAAGAATAATATAATAATGAATCCTTATACACCAATTTTAATTGTTGATGTGCAAATAAAAAATAATATAGTAATTTAATTAGATATGTTATCTTTTTTAATCACTTAAATAAACAAATCTGTTGATTCATAAAATAATGGATATTACTGTTCCAGTCTACTGATAAAATTATTTTGAGATTAGTGTGCCTAGAAGACATTAACTCTTAGATTTAGTTGTCAAGAAATTTTCTTTTGGTATAGAACTTAATGCTTTTTTTTTTTTTTTTAAAAAAATAAAATAATGGTTCTTGGAAAAGCCTAAACAAGTGAAGTTTTATGTGTTTTTTTTTTAAATTGTATTTATTATATCTGAGATTATATCATTCATATTAGAAGATGGATAGCAAAATATCAACATTTGTTGGTGGTAATGTTTATATAGGTATTAAATTATTCATTTTTATTTCATATTTAATTTAATATATTGTTAAACTGAGATTTTGATTGTATATAATGATTTTATGAGTTACAAACCTATTGTTCAAATGTAGGACCCTGGGTGAATTTTACATCTGTATGGCTAGGTAATAAATTTATATAGGTATATTTAAAGGTCTATTTACAATATATTTATTTTTTCAATTATATTCTATAGATAACAAGTTCATGATTTTATGAGTTTGTTTTATGATAAAATACACCTAACCCTATGAATAAAATACTTAAACTATTATAACAAAGTTAGGTTTAATTTAGTATTTACTGTAATATGTAGGTAGAAACTATTTTTTATCATAACCTACTGTTTTAAAATCAAAATACATATTATTCTTGTTCATATATTTGTATACTTTTTCAGTTATGTTGTTTATTTCCTTTTTTATATACAAATATGCTCATAAATTGCAGTAATCTATATATGTATATTAATCATTCGAAATAATGTTTGCTTATAATAATTTGATAAGTACCTATGATTTTGAAGTTATAGTAATAATATTTAGTAAATTTTTTGTGAGCTTATCATTTTAAATATCTATTAAAATTTAATGATATTAATTATCTTTCAATTTTTTCAAAAACTTCTAGTTATATTACTATGCAATTATTTTGCTTTACTTATTTTTATTTTACTTGATATTTGAATGACTTTAGTTTAATTTATTTTAGATCATGGTTAATTTTATTAATATAAGTTAAATATTATTTTATTAATATTATTAATATTTATTTTGAATGAAATAAATGAAATGAACAGTATTTTATTGCCTATTTTTCCTATTATTATTTTCCCCTGGCTATTTTTAGTAGAGTAAATCAGCATTTCTCAAATTGTGAGTCGCGAGAATTTTTTTTAATTATACAGATTGTATGACATTTTTTTTTCAAATTGTATTGACTAGACTATACAACTGTAGGGACTCACGATAGATTTTTGGAAGAAAATTTGGGTCATGGTCCTAAAAAGATTGAGAACCACTAGAGTGAACCATTTTTAAAGCAAATCTTTATCTATTATTTATTTAAATGGAATTATATAATTGAAATTATTAAAACTTAACAAATCTAAATATTTCAAATGCCTATAAATAGCTTTAAAATAAGTGAAATATTTTGAAAATTAAATTGAATTAAACTGTATTTATTAAAACTTTGAATTTTAAACGCTTATCAAAAAAAATTTGGCTAGATTTTTTTTTTAAACTACAATAAAAACGACTAATAAGAACCTTGTAATAAATTTTAAAGTTTTTTTGGGCACCTAAATTTTTTTATTGACACTTAAAAAAAAAAAAAATTGAAAATTTTAGTTTTCTACAAATAGCTCGAGAAATAGCTTAAAAAGTCAAAATATTTTGAAAATTTCCGTTTTCCATTACTTTTTTTTTGTTATACCCGAATTTTTTTGAAAACTGCTGAATAATTTTACTTTTGACCTCTAAAAATAATGCTCCAAGAATATTCATTTTGTCAAAATTCATTTTGTGAAGTTTGAAATTGAAGCATTATTTTGACAAGTTATGCTGTAAACAGACACAAAAACAATAAAAAAAACACTTTGTTATAAAATCAATACGTCTATCATTTCGTTCAGAATCTAAAAGTGATTGGATATTAAAAAACTAATCAACATTATACTATTCCATTTTTCTGTTCAGAGTTGATTTAACAAAAATTTCATAAATGATAGAAATAATAGTTTTAAGATAAAATAATATATTGTATAGGTACAAGTATATGACATTAAAAATTCCAGATTAAATATTTTGCTCGATCGATTTTTTATCAGCAATAGTGATTTATTCATAATATTTATAATAAAAAATATAACTATTTAGGCAAAGTTAACACTACCTGGTAATTCAGTGGGTGTTTTAGTATAATTAAAAAAGTCCCGAAAAAGTTGTTAATGTTTTGTATTATATGCATTCCTATTTTTATGAAAAATGTATTGAATAATTAAATTAGGTTAGGCACCTTACTTTTCTTTACTAGGTGCATTGTATAAATCTGAAATAAAATAAATATAGATCACATAGGGTTATTAAATAAATATATTGGATAAAATTTAAATTATAAATTAGTTAAAATTAAATTTTTTTTAAATTCATGTGTTTACATTACATTATATCTAGTATTTATTAAAGTTTACTATAGTATTTAGCACTGGGCTTAATAAGTCTAAATGACTAAATGTGTTTGATTGTATACTAATAATAATTGCAGTAATGTGTATACAGTGACAAAAATAAACCAAAACTTTCCAACAAATTAATTTAGATAACATTCAACGATTCAAGGAAACATATTTTATTTTAATTTAAACTGGATGTATTATCGTATATATATATTTTTTAGCTACTAGCATAAACTATTATAGCTCGACAATTAAAACATATAAATACAATATAGATCATTATAAAATAGTACAAAATGACTATAAATTCATATTATATAATATAAAATAAAGATAACTAAGATAAGAATATAACTTGAGTATAATGTAATCATATTTATTTATTTATAAACAATATATTATCTAGACAATATGGGAGAAAACAGTTAACCAATTAAACTTGAAACAGCAAGATGATATTAAAAGGTTAATATATTTTTATTGAGTTCTGTTACTTTTAAAAATGAATTAAATAATTTTTCAATAATACAATAAATTTGGTATTAATAAAAATCTTTGAAAAACCATGCTATATTTTATGTTTTATTAATTATAATAATGTAAAGTGATAGTTGATAAATGTATTAAGTTAAATTCATAATAATTGGTGAATATTTTGTTGTTTTACAGTTAAATAATCATAAATTAAAACTTTTTTTCAGGTGTTTCAAGTTTAGAATCTGAACTATCAAATTTTAACATTTATTTGGAAAAAGTATATTCTTCTGATTCAGATGTATTATTAGCTGTTAAGGTAAAATAATTTTAGTTATCTTATCATTATTTCTCTATGCTGTGTATTATAAATATAAATCAATACAATTTTTTGTTTTTAGAAATTAAATGTATCTATTAAATACTTAGAAAATCTATCTGATGTAAATTTATTGGAGAAAAATGATATTCTGGTCACCACCTTATTTGAAGAACTTGCAGTCAAAAGACCATGTTTCAGGTATGTCAAAAAGTTAAAATATTTTTTATTCATGGACTTAAATATTTTAAATAATTTTTTAAAATTTTATTTAGAATTCTTGGGCGTCCAGCTTTATTGGAATTGGCTGAAAGTCCTAATGGTTTACAGGGCATTAATCGCCACCGTTATTGCAATGCACTTGTTGGTGCTATTGTCAGTGTCACAGGAATCCAAAAGAGAGATGAAATGGTATTTATTATATAATTTATTAACTTAACCAAATAATTTTTATTTTGTTTATTTGTTATATTGTTTAGGCACGTCTCCTGAGTTTGATTCGTTGGATGGGTGGTAGTTTTCGTGAAAATATTAATTACAAGACCACTCATTTAGTATCTGGTTATGCATGTAGTGCTAAATCTCAATACGCATATTTACACGAAATTCCTGTTGTTGGAGCTTCATGGCTTCACGCTGCGTGGGAGAGACGTGATGAGATGGATTTCAAAGCAATCAATTCGTCATTTGTAAGTATTAAAATCTATGATTAGCAAAACATGTTTTTGTCAATAGTATTTTGAATAATTTTATTAATGTATAAACATTTTTTTAGTTTTCAGAGCACAAATTAAAACCATTCCATGGAGCCAAAATATGTTTTTCAGGGTTCACGGAAGAAGAACGATCACATATGGTTGACGTTTTGTTGCAAAATGGAGGGACTCCAATAAGCGATGAAAATGATACAGAATGTACTCATCTGGTAAATATTGTTTAAAATTTTGATTTTGCATTGGGAAATTATAATTTGTATATGTATGTTGTATTAAAATATTGTTGACTACAAAATAATGGTAAAATGTGAATTATTTAAAATTTTTGTTCATGAGATATCTAAATTTGCACATCATAAATAACAACAGAAAACTTTTGCAGGCGTAGACAGTTTCTGATTTTGATCTAAAGCACAACTCCTGTGCATAAATGTTTGTAAAATTCAGATGATTTTACTTTAAGTGTTTAATTTTGTATTTATACAATTTTTGCTTTTGCTGTGCACAAAGCCACTAACCTTAATAATAGTGTGAATGTGTTATATATATAACACATACATGCATACATATTATATTATATTTAATATGTATAAAAGAAAAAAAAAATGGGATTTACTAACAAATTTTTGCTTATTTATTTTTAATTTTACAGGACAAGGCTAAATTTTTTTTTAACATTTTGTGTTTGTTGGTGTTATGTTTTTTTTTTGTTTGCATGTCAGGTTACAAAGGAAGGTTCTAGTCCTTTAGGTGATCGAGATCCAAATACAACACCGTGCTTACGAGGTGTTTTGGCACCTAAAAATCTAATTCAAGCATTTGATAAAGAGGATTCAAGTCCTAATACTCGAAATGGGGGGTTAAAAAGAACGCTAAGTGTGGTAGATTGTGGAAATGTATCGCATGAAACAAAGAAGATTCGCCTTCAATTTTTAGACACGGATTGTGATGAGTTTTTGTTTAAACATCCAATCCTATGTCAGCACGTTTGGATCAAACCGATCAAACTTTGGTACATATTTTTGAAATTTATTAGAAAAATATTAAAAAATTTAAAACATATTTAAGTATATATACAAGTTTAAACATGATTCTTAACTAAATAAAACATTATAATATTTTATTTTTATATTAATTAAATGATTAACAAATTTAGTTACCTAATATCATATAAGTCATACCTTGTCATGAATAATTGACTTTAATTGAATACAAATTGCTTATCGTAAATTTTAATTGAATATTGCTTAGTTTGTTTTTATAATAAGTATAAAATATTATTAATTGTTTTTCTCTTTTTATTTTGTAATCAAACTAACAATGATTAATTATAAAGCTTAAAAACAAACATCATAATTACCTATGTTCATGTATGCAATTAAATGCAATTAAACTTTTAAAAATAAACTATATTTACTTAAATTTGGTAATATAATTTTTTCTGTTATATAATTTAATACTACTTACAAATTAAGCAATAAAAAAAATATATAATTAAACTGAAATATTAGCCCGACAAATTCATAATAAAATTGAAAAAAAGTTTTTTAAATTCTAAAATAAATTAAACTTACCTATATTTACATTTATTTCTTGTTCATTTAAGTTAATATTATCTGTATTAAGTTTTATAAATAATTAATAATTATTAGTTTTAAATATAACAAGCATGATATACAAATAAAAAATTAATCAGTAACTCAGTCAAACCATTATTTGATAACTGTTGCACTTCTAGAAAGAAAAAAAAAGATTTAAACCTTAATGATTTATGAATCAAAATATGAACCAATACCATTAAATCATTAACTATTAGCAATATCTATTGATTCTATTAGTTTCAAAAAGATCAATTTAGTAGATCAAGACATGTGATTATTCAGTTAGCTGTTAAAATATCTTAGAAAGCTAAATTGATATTGTTAAATGTAGTTAAATATTAAAAAAAGGTGATTTGGAAAAATATTAAGTATTTTCAATTTTATTTTTTTATATTTTGAAATATTGTAATATTTAAAAATAAAATTATAAAATATATTTAATTTGAAACTTATTGAATATTCTTTATTTATCAATATTTTATTTAATGGTTTGTTGTTGCTAGAAAAAGTGTAATGCACAAAAAATACATTTATTCAGTGTTTCACATATTTATCCTAAACACTCATATTATTTATAAATATTAATTTGTATTCATTAACCTTAATTTTATTTTATTTCCTTGGGTGTTAAGTTATGAATGTTTGAATTGTTGTAAAACAATTTATAATTTTGTTTATCACTAACATAATATACAAGCTTAACATCGCATTCGCTATTATAATGCTTTAGTTTTTATATCATTAACATTATTTATAATTTTTAGCTAACTAAAAATAACTAGAATTACTACATAAGTCTTAAGTATTAATTCACTTCTTATTTTAATTTTAATATTATATATATATATATATATATATATATTATATATATATATATTATATTAACTTAAATATTTTATGAAAAAAATATAAGATTTTCTTATAAGAATATGTTAAAATAATTCACATTGATTACTCAACAATATCAACCAGATTTTGTTTCCAGCTAAAATGTAACCTGCTTTTTCATATTTGATAAATAGACTAGCAGTGGTTTTCATGTTTGTATATGTGGGTTAAATGTTTTGTGAATTGAAATTCAGTTAAACATATAATAATGTTGTAATGATAATATTCCTTTTTTTTTATTTTTATTTTATCTGTTTTTATTCTTGCTAGATAATAAGTTATATCAAATAATACATCGTAGCATACTCGTGTTAACATTTTATGTAGTTTTTTATTATAATATTTTTTTATTTGTTAATGGTTTCCTTTTGATATTTTGAATATGTATCTTGTTGAAAAACAAATTGTGTTTTACATTAATGCATTATTATTATGCCTACCTTTATCATTTAATAAAAACCTGCAAACCGTTAACACTTAATATGCATGTATAATACAAGTTAAAAGACAAGTTATATAAAAAAAACCATTAATAATAATAAAAATGTTTTAGATTTCATATTTTTTTTAATAATCATGTAAGTTTAAATTTTGCTAACAATAAATTATTAGTAATATGAACGACAATAAATGAACTGATTTTGTGTTATTAGTGGCAAAGAGGTATGTGGTTGATTTAATTTTGAGAAGTTATTGTCAATTTAAACATTTAAATATAAATTCAAACCTTCAAAATAAATTACGAATAGGTGCTACAAAAAATTAAAAAATAAATTTTAAAGTTAAAAAAAAATTGCTTACTATTTTTTTTATTGTTTCTTTATAACCAATAAAACATAAAAAAAAATATATTATTTTCTAATAATAATAAAAACCACTTTTTTTTTTTTTTGTTCAGCGTTATAAAATAAGTATTTATAACATTTTATTTTTTTTAGGTTGTTAATGAATCTTCATTAGATTCAATTCCTCCTGTGAAGAAGAATAATGCTGAAATCCTGAAAGAAGCATGGTTCTGGACATCTGTACAATACCAGAGTTGCGCCTTAACAAAAGAATATTTATTAACCAATGTAAAAACCTATTTATATTTTTCAATATTTTAGTTGTTTTATATTTATATATTTAACTTAAATTTGTTTAGTTAAATGTGACCAGCACACCCACATCTGCTCGTGTAATGTCATCTACGTTGACATTAAGTTCTTCTTCTCGAGCACGCAAAAGGAAAAGGCATTTAGATCGTTTGGGTTCATTGTTAAGGTCTAGTCCAACACCTGTAGCAACTATTGGTGAAACATCGCCAACAAATAGTTCGGGGCCGTCTAAACGACGGTCGTCAGCTGCCAACACTCTTGATGGTCTTAGGTTGTCATGTGGATCATTTTTAAACTTCACAAACAGCCCAGATCATCCATCTCCATTTAAACTCCCAAAAGGTTAGATTTTTATTATTAATGTACTTTAAATGTAGATTATAATATGCATAATTTACAGATCCAGATTTAGTTATAAAAGATAAACCATTTAGTCCACGATATCAAGTTTTCTCCGAATTATTGCAGACTGAGATAAACTATGTGGGAGTGTTAAACACAATAATTACCGTGAGAATTTTTTATCAATGTCATAGTGTATATTTATAAATATCTGAGAGAGTTTCAATTTTTTCAATTTTCATTGTAGAATTTTTTTCTTTGCTTATCAAATTATTCATGTTTTTTAATTTTTTATAGGTATACAAAGAACCATTAGAAGAAATGATAGATAAAGAAGACTGTTTGCTTAATAATACTGAAATCAAAATTATTTTTGGAAATGTTTTACCTATTTATCAAGTACATCGAGAAATGTTAGAGGAGCTCAAATGCCTTGCTACATCATGGCAAGAAGATAGTAGTATAGGCAGTGTTTTTCTCAAATATGTAATTACTAAACATTTGACACTGGCTTTTGCAATTATATACATTTTTGTTTTTTAATTATGTTGTAGTCCAGTGAATTAGTGAAAGCTTATCCACCATTTGTGAATTTTTTTGAAAAAACAAGGGAGATGCTATTGCAGTGTGATCAGACAAAACCTCGTTTTCATGCATTCCTTAAAGTTGGTCAAACAAGACCTGAATGTTGTCGACAGAGTTTACAAGAACTTCTCATTCGACCTGTACAACGCTTACCCAGCATTAGCCTACTTTTAAATGGTGAGTTTTGTGAAGTGGTTTAAATTAATAACTTGTAATAATATAGAGCCTGCTTTTAAGTTCAATAATTAAATATTTTTATAGATATATTAAAACATTCTGATAAGAATAATCCTGATCACCAAGCACTTGTATCAGCCCTAGCCAGTATACGAGAAGTAATGACTCATATAAATGAGGACAAAAGAAAGACTGAAGGTCAAGTTGTACTTTTTGATATATTTAATGATATCGATAATTGTCCCGTGAGTATAACATTTTATGAATTGCACTGAAATGTATAATATTGTTTTGTATTAATTGAATATTAAGTATGAAAATTTAAATAACTGTCATATTTTGTTTTTAGCCTCATTTAGTTTCTTCACATCGAAGTTTTATTACAAAATGCGATGTGATTGAATTAAGTGATAATCTAAGTGGTCGTGGGGATCATCTAACAATATTTGTTTTTTCAGACGTTGTTGAAGTAAGAATTTTATATTAATTCTACAAAGAGTAAATTGTAAATGTTAGAGTAAATGTTTTATGATAATTGTTATTTTCTAGGTTTGTAAAAAAAGAAAATCGTTTAATGGAAAAAGTCCAAAAGAACCGAATTCTGGTTCACATAAAATAAATGGCGGTGCCAAATCATATAAACATATCAAATTGATGCCGTTAAATATAATCAAACAAGTTATAGATATTAGAGAGACTGAAGGTAAATATCCTTTAATAGTCGTGGTAAAGAACTTCTGCATTTTAGTGATCAATTTTTCCTCATTCTATATTTCTCTTTATGTAATAGCCTTGTATGGATGAATATTACTAATATTTATTAAGAAAACACGTATTTGTTTTTCTAACAGGGTGTATTTACATTAATCATTTCATATTTAGTCTCACTAGCTTTAACATTAGATTAAATTAGACTTATTATTAAATTTAAAGGTAACAAAATTGACTTGAAGCTTTTTTCTAATATTTCAATTTTATAGAAAGTTATATATTGTGTAAAATATTACTACCTATTAAAAAATGCATAACTCACTTCAAAATAAAAATTCCAATAAAATACATGCAAACATATACTTATATTATGTGGACTGTTAATAATGATTATTGTTGTCAATTATAGGTAATTTTACCATTTTACTAATCTATTTTATAGTGTAGTAGTATATGCTATTATTGTATAATTACCCAATCTGGGCAGGCAATTGTATAGGAGGGAATGACCTAAATAGAAACCTATGGGTGTTAAAATAAAAATTATTTCAAATAGCTACCAAAATAGATTTTTAATCCTACTCCTGTTCAAACTCCGTTTACTTTCTATTGCTCATTAAATAAATCACCAAGCTATGTCGCATTATTACAGAAGTAGCCAGATTCTTTCCAATAAAAGCTATTCTTATCACTTTTTAATTAATGCAATATTTATGCTTTCTTATTTCTCTTTTCTAACTAAAAAATTAGCATTAATTTTTGTTTTTGCATGCTTAAACATCTTGTACATTTATAAATACGTCTCTATGAGAACTAAACTGTATATGCAAGACACTATTGAAACCATTTAGGACTACAGTTTAAGTACAAAAAAAAAATTCAAATGTTCCAAAACTTGAATTTTAGAAAATTATTAAATGCTCCTTCCTATGTGTCAATTAATACACTACGTACTAACTAAAAACTGAAGTTAATAAATTATAAAGCAAAATACTTTTAAAAAATTAAAGAAATTTAAGAATAACAAATCTTCAATTGTAAAAAGAGAGTTATTATTATTATTTATATGCAATAATATTATAGTTAATTTCACCAAAGTATAAATTTTAACTACAGTGTAATTATTCTTATTCCAGACTGTCGTAATACATTTTCGTTAATGATTATTGACAATCATGACTTTAAAGAACGATTGTATACGTTTACTATGACTGGGAGTAGTTGCAGTGCAAATCATAAAAATATATTCTTAAAAAGTATATCGCAACAAGTGGCTAACACTGTGTGTTCTGTAAGTATGCAAGTGGTTGAGAGAGAATCATTCATAGAAATTTATTGGTTTATTTTATTAAATTTAGGGCAATATATTAGTGTCATTGGATTCTCAGCAATTGGATATTGATACAAGTGAAATTACTACTGGTACTCTTGGAAAAGCTTTCAAGTAAATTATTATGAAAATAAATATTAATTGTATGACATTAATATAATTAAGTATATTCACCATTGTTTTACAGGTTTGCAAGCAGAACACGCATTAAAGTTGGAAGAGCATTGAGCTTTAATAAAACTCCCAGCAAGTTGAAACGAGCAGTGTCTACCATGATGAGTCCTGTTCTCAGCTTGACTAATAATGGAGGGTTGGGTACACATGCCCTAACACCATCCACACAATTAGCCAACATGCATTTGGCGTCATGCACCAATTTAAATGTGAGCCCATTAATTGAGCATAATAGTAGACATAGTTGTACACTAACGAAAGTCAAGAAACATGTCAAACGCAATTCTAAATTGCGAATGTCTAGTTAATCTTTCAGTCGGCGATCATTTGGAGAAGATAACATGTGTAGTCTTTTGCTTTTTAAAAAAAATTAATTAAAAATCTTACCTTATTGGATCTCAATAAAATAAATAAGGTACTTGACTATTTGCTTTACTCGTTGAACAAGCTTACTGTGTCGATTAACTGCAATGTCCATGTCTGTGATAAAGACCTTTTATGGTTTAATGTATGCATGTATGTCGTGTTATTGATTTCTGATTATTTAATCATTACCATATCAAGTACTAAATAATTATAGCTTGGGCTTTAACCAATTTTTTAATATTTTATAAAAATATCTTGTATATTGTCATAATTTTGGAAGGCTTCATGTTGCTTATTTTTTTAAAATATATAATCATTATGTTATACACAAATGAAATTAAATGTAACTAAATTACAATTGTGTTATCATAGTTTAATACATAAAAGATGTATTTAGAATGCTGCAGTATCGAGAATTGTTTGAATTTATAATTTTTTATTCATAGAAATAATTTACAGTTAACCAACAAAATAAATTGTATATTGTTAAAAATTATCAATCATTACTTAAAAATACCAATTTTAATAATTTTCCTAGGTGGTTGAATTGGTTATTTTATTTATTATAAAACTTAAAAATTTTAAAATACTATTGAAATCGGGCTTATTGGTACATTAGACTGATTTGTTTAAAAATAATTTTATATAGAATTACATTTTGTGAATAATTATTAAATTTATCAAACTGTATCCTATTTTGTGTATATTATATTTACCATTTATTTTAATCTAACATCTGCGCAAATTATGTATATTTTTATTTAATTTAAATATTGAACAAATATATATTTGTTCTTTGGCTATACAGTTTTAAACATTTTTAAGTATATAGTGTACATGAATGTTCATATAATTTAATTTTTTGCTTTACTAGTAATGTGGTTTTATTCTCAGTTTATTTTGATTTAGTAATCAAATGAAAATGTTAAATAATATAATAAAATTAGTATTAGTTACTTTCATGATGGTACAACATAATCATAGGAACTGATATTATATATAAAAAAAATATATCAGTTATTCTAATAACATTTTACAATATTTCTAAGTACTGAATTTGATTATTTTTTATTTTAGGAAATGTCATCAGATGATCACCATACGTTTCCATCGCCACCGATGTCGGTTCAGCCAAATAGAAAAAATAAAACTTCGATATTAAGTCTATCATCAGTGCCCAGGTAGCGTCCAACTGCCTATCGATACCTAGTAAACTCTTTTCGAAACTCGAAAAATGTTGTTTCGATTTTAAGTCGTCAGTATCGATAGTTATATTATATTATTATAATAATTCTGTTTTAAAAATCAATTTTAAATTTTCTTTAAATCAATTATTTTATTATTACCTTTTTTGTTAGTATTTAAGATTTGTATAATAATGTTGTTTTCAACTTTTCCCAAGACATTCTTGCCCCAAAATTTTCTTATCCTATACTTCATTGTCAACAATCGTTCATTTCATAAATTCCATTCTACAAAAAAATAAATGTTTACCATACATGTTTACTTGGTTTTATACTGAGTATTTTAAAGTTACCATGGTATATACTTTTGTAGTGTTAATTTATAAATTTACATAGATTATATGTGAACAATTTTTTTTTAAATCGTAGAAAAATTAAACATAATACTAAAAACGGTGCTCAAGTATTTGATCATAAACTACCTTAAGCTCAAACAATAATTTTTTATGTATACTATGTGTGTGTTAGGAATTATATATTTTTATATATTTTTAAATTTATTGTGTAAGTGTAAATATGACGATTCATTTTTGTGATTTATTGGAAATATGTATGCAATCAAAATTAAAATAACTTGATGTACGAATTACATTTCATATGTAAAATAATAAAATAAATATATTATTTAATATATTATTATGTAGAATTTAGTTATTTTATTTTAAGTAGGCACCTGTTTAAAGTTTTCAGAATGGAATGTGTCATAAAAGCCAGTCAATAATAACAACAATTTCAAAGAATAAGTACTCTACAAAATATGTTTGATATTTAATGAGTTGGTTTATTTTATAAATTTTACATGTATGTGTAATACTATTCAGTCGTACTGCATTCAGTAGTGATTATTGTTCATAATGTAGTTAGTTGTTAAACATCACGTGATTTGGAATATTTTAAGAACCTAAAAGTAAAATACAAAAAAGTGTCATTAACAAATACAAATCAATCAATTTTTATTTTTTCATGTCATTCTATGTATTTATTTGCATTATTAAATGATTGGTAAAAAGCCATAATATACCTATTGCTATGTAGCAATTTTATTAAAACTTTGTTCTCACGGTAAATGAATAGGCAGTGAGCCTCAATACGAACGTTAAGTTATTAGCGAGGCTCACCCCTCGTGAGAAAGCCTCTTTACGATGGGATCAAAACTTCTGTTTTGGGTTTTCGTTTTATAAAACGTATAAACACACATGTCTTATGTAATGTTTTTTTTAAGTTTATAAGTATATCTTACACGCTTAAGATGTTATGATTGAGTACCTATATAGGTACCTTATATCTATACTGTATAGGAAATATTATCAATGGGTATTTCGGGGTGAGTTGATTAAAAATTACAACTGGTATAATTAATAATAGAACGGTTTAACGCATTTATTATTGAAACAATAAATTTCTGATTTATAAAATACGCGCCAAAATGTAATTTATTTTTCATTAGATTTTTAATTTAATATTTATTTACCGCGCCGTGCTCTGATTTTGCACGTCGATTTTCCCTATGTGTGCGTATGTTATATACTAATAGTTTCCTACACCTCGTGAATATCGTTCAATTGAAATTTGTATTTTGTTATCACCGATGGGGCGGAAAAAAAATAGTTTACCTACAATAGTATTCTAAATGTCGTTCGTAGTCATCTCTTTAGCTCGTGTCAGAGTTTGTATCGGCATGATGCCGTCGTCTAAGTGGCTTCACTCCTCCGTCACATTTCATCGCGAATTTCCATTCTAAAACCAACGCTTCTTTCGGTGTAATCTGAAACGAGAGCAAAAATATAAATTACACATTCACTTTGGTTCAGGACAGACGAGGTATCAATTTGCATCGCGCGTTGGTATTTGGCAATCGGTCAAAAACTCCGGACCTTAATTTTCACCGTCAGACAAAATGACTGATGAGCTCATTTTTTGAGTATAGGTCAAACAAAACGAAAATACAAATTTAGTATAGGTAATTTAAAATGAGGTAGATGCCCGATGAACTATGTGAACAACTTCTACCCGTCTCTACTGGAACGTATATTAGGTAAACGTAGTGACGTGAGCGGGGCAAGATTCTTTAAAATGTCCATTTTTTCATATTATAAAATATAATAGGTAATGCTTTTGTAGAAAAATCTTAAAATAAAATATATATAAAGATACCACATAGAGGTACCTATATGTGGCCCTGTATTTAGTATTACCTCTTCTTCGATGGCCACCTTCCGGATGTTCCACAAAAACTCCAGTATAGAAAACATAAACGCAATTAAACATCCGAGAACCAATACCACAAAAACGCCACCGATTTTCGTAAAACCGAGTTCGTCGCTTTCGTCTTCTTCCTTTATGCGGAGAAAGAAAAACATTTTAAATAGAGACGATACAACACGATTTGTAAATAATCGTCGTCCGCTGTATACACAGCACTTACCTCGCATTTATTGTCTCCTTGAACTTTCCACCATTTGTCTTTAAGCTCTCGCATGAATCCGGACTCTTGTAATCTCAGCACCGATTCGCTGATCAGCGTACGGTACGGCGAATCTTAAAATAAAAAAATAAACGGATGAACCGATTTTTTATTGTAATTTTCAAAAGTAATACTTAATGAATAAGCCATTTTATGATGGAAAACGATATATATATTATATATAGGTAGGTACTAAGATACGAGTAGATAGATTGATTTATATTCGAGCGAAGTGGTATCGGGTAATACAACTATTATTGTCAATATACACTAAGCACATATAAGTTTATCTAGGCGAAAAATAAAAAATGTGAATTATTAGTTTCCGATAGCTTTGGTATCTATACATTGGTCCGTCGTAGGTGTTAAGGTTTTAAAAGACTTAATAATTTGTATAGTCATATATAGGTACGCGTAGTGCAGTTGTTAAAAATATTAAAAGTGAATAAAAGTTTATATACGTACGAATGTACGATTGTTATGTATGCGAGTGAAAACTAAGAACGGTGTGGAAAAGCTGTTATGCAGGATGCAATAATGATAGGTAATAATTTTGATTATAGGTAAGGTATAGGCAATAGGAATACTAATTATTACAAATATCAAATTGCAAGTGATACGACTATGTGTATATAGGTATAAGGTATATAGAAACTAGAAAATGATATTTTATTGCACTAGCACCGTGATGGTGAGTGGAAAGGGAGGGAGTAGATGATTGTTACTAATTTGTTAGAGATGACTTCTGATGGTATAAATTTTAAAATTTTACATTGGCCGTTTGCCGTAGGTACCTACACTACGATATTATTTTATAATATACTATACTATACTCACTCATCGGCATTGCTATGCCGTACCCTTTGGAGTCGAGCGTGTTGCCGATCTCCATCAAGTTGCAATTGCGTTCTGTCTGATACTCGATGCTCGACGATTCCATGAGAAACGCGTACCGGCCTTTGCCCTTGAGTACTCGGTCCACGCCCTCCTGGTTGCTTTTCGTGAACACGGTCGGGTTAGACGATTCCATCACGCTCCACATCCTCTGGTACAAACTCAAGTTCGATCTCTGCACAATGTATATAGAACGTCATTATTTATACAGCTGTTTTTTTTTTTTTTACTTAAGTATTTTTAATATATTATCATACACGGTTGTTGTCGGTTGTACAATAATAATAATAGGTAATAATAATAATTTTGACGTATTTTAATAACGGATTTCGGTACTGCGGCAGACCTGAAAAAAACTGGCCGTCGATCCTTCCTCGTAACAGCCGTACTGGATGTTCGAGTCTTTCGACAAGTCATCGACGTTCTTGATCGGTGTTTCCAAACGTCCGCTGGTAATAGACGCTGTCAGGTTGGCGGTATACGATGAGGTCATGATCAGCGCGAAAAACCACCACATGCCTGCCACTAAACGCGTGGATACTGCCCTATATACGTACACAGCACATTGGTTATGAAACATTTTATGATATTATTGTAATATTGTATCTACTGCAGTATAGGTAATTAGAATATATTAATTATTATAATACTGTTTATATATTTTTTGTATAGTTATTATTTGTTAATTTACAATAATCCAATAATATCATCGTACCATAGGTACCTAATAGAAACGAAAATATTATTATTATTGCTGCAAAGAAACAGCGACATTACACTGACATAAAATATTTAAGTATACAAGACCGTAACTAGAAAATAATTTCGAGAGGGGTTTTAAGCTAAAAAAATGTATTCTAATTTTATTATAACATTGTATAGGTAATTTAATATAGAATAGGTACATAACCGAAAAAAATTTAATGGTGGGGGAGGGGTTGAACCCCAAAACCCCATTAGGTTCGGCCTTGAAAGTATACATAAGTATATCGTTCACGAATAATGATGATGTGAAAACGGTGAAGCACGTATAGATAACTCAAAACATTTACCTAGTCAGAAGTAAATATTATAATTAACTTTATTTTCACTCTCGATGTATTATACACCTGTTTTATAAAGATTTAATAAAATTAAAATCGTTATGATTTTGGAAATATTATAATAAAATTATATGATACTCGTAGGTATGTTGATGTATTATTATTACTCTATAGACTTCTAATATAATAATAGTAAGCCTTTCATTATTAAACTTGGAATTTTCTAAACTTATTATTAAAATGGAATTCCACGCGGACTGTGCAGGTTAAAGTGTTAAATGTTAAAAGAACGATAGTTTGACACGCTTTTGCTTCACAAATTATTATTGTGAGTCACAATAATATATAAAGCAACCATACAAGTATTGAATAAAAATTAATCACCTATATATAATCACCTGTACATAGGTAATATTATATTAATAAAGAATATATAATATAAATACAGCAAACTCTTGTCATGTCAAATTTCAAAAGGATCAGAAACATTTCGAGATATCGAGTCTATAAAACTGTAATATCAGCTCGAAGACGATTTTAATTTAGTTCGACACGATAAGAATCTACTGTCGGTATATACTATATATTATGTATATAAACACTGTGTTAGGTTCGCGTGTTGTTGCCTTACTGAGGTGATATATCGGAACCCTGTTGCAACATGGTGCCGCAACTGAACCATATCAAATTAGCCACATTAAGCCTAGTCTCAAGCTCGTTGTTACCGTCTTTCCACGGCTGTGGATCGTGCCATTCGTTGGGTGTAATTCTGCAAACAATCAACGGGGATAGATAACATTCAAACGGTGGTGCTGCTGATTTTCGTTTGCGAGCACACGCTGCTGTTGCAGCCTCCGCGTCGTATCATACAGACCATAGTCGCCGTAACATTAGATATAATAATATGTAAGTATTACATATTATTATAATTATAATATAATAAGTATAGGATATTCGTTGTTGTACAATATGTATTATGTATCATATATGTATATTGTCACGCGTATAGATTTTAAACGAATAATAACTACGAATTTAAATAGCGTGTTAATATATAAAGCTCGATCAGTGGTATATTTATAGTGGGCGGTGGGCGACAGACAGAATAATAATAATGTATATGAGTTTATAGGATTTTAAAAATGACAAAAACATTTTTTCAAATCATATTATCTTCCTGTGGGTAGATAGTAAGTACAATAGTTACATAAACTTATAAGGTATAATATTATACAAAGTATTAAACGATAAATTTATCGATAATTTGTATTTTCATACAAGATTTAATTCGGAATTTTTTACCGTAGATATAAATGATTTCAGATTTAATACTACATTTATTTTTGAAAAAATTTAAATTAAAGAAATTATTTCCAGGCTAGTATATGTATAGTAGAACAAAATGTTTTATATTATATCCCACCTTCCTTTTTAAATTAAAGTTTGAAATACATTTTTTTTTTTAAATAATTTTGTCTATATAAGGTTTTTAACTATCTTAGAAATATTGACATATAGACATTGTTTTTGATTATGATATTAATATATTATTTTATATTATATTCTGCTATTATTGAGGAAAATCTAATAAATATACCACTGCAGATATATAGCTGCGGTTGATTATGGCGATAAAAACTCATAGCGCATTCAAATCATAAAAGTACACACCCACACACAAACTGCCAAACTGGCAAGCAATGCAAACTGCACAATTGTCAATTATAAGTGCATATAGCTCATACAGTATATACAATATATGTTAATTTGATTGGTTGGAAAGTCAGTAACCTATTAATTCATGAATTCATGATGTAGTGTGAAATGGTATGGGTATAATATTACAGATACGAGTTGGTTGGCACCCTTTAACCATGATTTATAAAAAAAAAACCGTAACAAATGTTTTTAATTTTTTAAAAACGGGTTACTTCGACTTTCTAATTAATTAACACATTATATATATGAGTGTTGTACAGGATGCAACTGTAGAGTGGCATAGTAGATTCTTTATATAACTTTACTATGGAAATCGAAAAATCTCGACCTGCCACTCAGTATAACAAATTATTATTCAAAATATAATAATACGTATGTTAAACATTTCGTAAAACATATATATATATAAATATATATATTATATATGTATATAATTAATAATTATGTATATTTTAGTGGCACAGTGCAGTATATATCACGCGTGCAGCCATCGGCAAATATTGGTTTGCGCTCACTTGGGTAGGACTTCGCATCCGGCACACAGTACGGAACCGATCGAAAACCACAGGCAGTTGAGCAGCGTCATCGAATTCTCCATCGTGTTGTCTCCGGGCTTGACCGGGTGCGGGAGTTCCCATTCGAACGGTGTCATTCTGAAAACAGTTCCACAACGGTCTGGGCCAATTGCGGCAGATACCTACACGCGCCTAATGTATACCAATATACCTAAAATATATAGTAGTCCACGGCGTCTCCCGCGATCATAATAATTTGTGTGTATATATACATTCACCGAGGCCTCGCATATAATATTATGTTATTGTTTATTGTTATAGACGTAATATGTTATATGTATATACTATATATAGATATATATGTAACAAAACGGACGATTTGTAAATATGTTTAGATGTAATAATATATTTACACGGGATGTTAGTCGTCTACAGAAAATACTATTGTGTTCGACGATGTTATGGAAAAAAAACTCAACTCAACCCGCCTAAATCGATGACTATTAAGCGAAATAATAATAACAATAATAATTATTTAATATTATATTCATAGGCGAAAATCGGGTGGAGGCACAATGGGTATATAGGGGTTTTCTACCCCGAATGTAGCAAAAGTTTTGATAGCTTATTATGAGCAGGAACTGCGGGCTACAGGATTTGTTTGGATCAGGTTAATGGAAAATACCACCTACCTATTTGAATTTTGAATCAATTAGGGGGGGGGGAGTTAAATCTTTTAAACCAAATGATATAAAGCAACATTTCAAACTTGTAAACAAAAAAATTTTAATATTTTAAACCAAAATATGACGTAATAGTTGACATCTTACTGGTTGAATGGTCGGACATATAAACTATCTTTGAAAATTTTGAATGGGTAATGTGGATAGCCGGATAGGTTATGATACTGAATCATTAAATTATATTACTACACATTATTAATATATATGCTGTCGCCAGGTAATAGGCGATGTATCTGCAGTATATAATATAATAATAAAGTTAAATAAATACAAAAATATTAATGTATATTTATTTATTATTGATACATTTTCTATATCAATGGTTCTCAATCTTTTTGGGACCACGCGCGACTCCCTATAATGTTACCAAGACTTAGAGCGAACTTTTTATTATGATAGTATTTAAAACTATGGCCAAATCAATATGATTATTATTGTATTAAAATAAAAATAATAAGTACTCGATAAATTTATTGTATTAACATTAATTATAATACATTTAACTTGGCAGGTCTATAAAAATTGTTGGCGGCTCCCAGTTTGAGAATCACTGGTCTATATTGTATTTTGAGTACCTAATAGTACTTAATAATCTATTTATTATTTTGGACTAGTGCCTATGTGACAGAAATACTTAATTATAATATCCAATTATATACCTTTGATTATGTTTGTCTACTGAATACCGATTACATTCGGATTGGCTGTGGTTAATGCCAAATGATACGCAGTAACATCGGACACATTAACATATGTATTAACAAATTACAATGTAAAGTACAGAAAATGTATATTATATTTATTATATTGTATATATATATTATGTTACATAAAGTAGTTTATAAATGAATCAATGGTAAAATTCAAGATAACCGTATAATGATTTATTGATATTTGTATAACTATATAATATTGTGGTAAAATTAATAGTCGTACAGTCTACACTGAAGACCATACAGTTATATAGTTGCGCGATTATTTTAAAAATGTAATTCTAAGAGGAAACAAATTCAAATTTTTATAAAAATAATATTAACTATTCCTGTATGTAATATTGTTTCCATTGTAAATATTGCAATTAAATGTAAATATTGGAATAACAATTTCATATGTAATATTGTTGGTCCTCTAAATTAACTGTAAATGGTACAAATCTTTGATAAAACGGTGAGTCATTTGGTCGACGGTTAAGTGATCGAATTATCATGTGATCGAATCGTTTTATAGTCGAAAAACGAATGGTCGAATATTTTATTAATATACCTAGTCGAAATGTAAATAGGTTTTTTGGTCAAAGAAAAGTTAATTATTAGATACCAAATTATTTTATATAATATTTTTTTAGATATGGCAAAAAATACAATCCTAAAATATACGTTTAAAAGAAGTGCAATAGAGACTCTTAGCTGATCCAGGTTATGATTTATAAGAGTATTTAAGAGGAATGGCTCCAAATTTAAAATTGTAATTACTAATACAGTTATATACATAACCTACACTCTATACAGTTATACTTATACTAATTATTTTAATATTAAACTACATTTATTTTTTACTTAATAAAAACTTGCAGGTTAGGTTAATTTTTTTTAAAATAACTTTTTTTATTTGTTTGGTTTTTTGAAATATTTACTGTTATGTTATTTTTAGTTCAAAATGTATGTGTTCTATTACAATAGGTATATTTCGATTACCTAATCTAACCTGATTGTTCCATTAATATTTTAATTATTTAAAAAATTAAAAATTTTATATGGGGTGGCACTACTCGTATAAGAAGGTTAGGTTAGGTCAAGCATACAAATTTTTGATAGTTCGTCTACAAAACCATTATATACATATAATATATGCAAAGATTGTGGGTTTTATTCTTTACAATGAAATCATTTTTTAATTTTATTGTAGTCGAGGGTTGAGTTTAAGATCTTCAACCCTCCCCATGGGAGATATATCAAACAATTTTCGCCTATGAATATACAAATTGGGTATTATTTTTTAATCCGGCATATAATTATTACATTGCATTATATTATATATATGATACATCATATATATAACTTTATATATAAGGATATACATAGATGGTTTATGTACACACTGTGTCACGATACACGTCAGTGGCGGATGAGTTACACGATGGCGGACTATGACCATTATGACGCGTTTAGGCCAGCGGCGCGGTTTCTGTCTGCAAACTGTTTAAATAAATACGAATTTTTTTCATTTCTCGATTACCTGGCTAACATAAACAAGAACAACGACACGCCCAGGTACGCGGTTGCTGTGTACATCCAGACGCTGAACGACAGTGGGTTCAGGAACCAGAATAGTTGTGGTTTCTTCTTCTCCGGTTTTGCGTATAGTATGCTTATACCTAGCGTCATGAATGGCGTTGTGAAGTCGACAGCGTTTCGCCGGTCGAAAGTGATCGTAAGGTCACATATCGCTAGATCAGCTCGCTGCAACGTCCCACACAATCAACAAAAATGATCAAAAATCAAATAGCCATTCGTACGTATCACATAATATACACGAGTATCAAATATATATAGTATAAGAAGTATACTTACTACAGTATTATACGTGTTTAGATGAGTGTGACATAAAAACCCTCGAATAATAGATAAATAGATTGTCAATAAAACGGATTTTGTGTTTTTAAAAAAAAAAAAAAATTTACAATATCTTTAAAATAATAAATAGTTATCAGATAATGAAATTAAAATTCTAGATCACGCTCTAGTATAATACACTAAAATCACGTACTAATTTGAAAAAAATTAAGTTAAAATATTTTTTTTTCTTTTTCAAAATCAACTATTATAAGATAATGTTCACATGTCACATGTTTAAAACATTATCCTATGTGTATAGTTTTGCAATCTTTTTTTAGCGCGAATTTATGCATAATCAGTGGTAATTATTGTAGAATGGACCAAAGTATAACTAGGTATAATGTTATACCTATTCTAATATTACATTGACTATATTTTATACACATAATCACTTATTGAAGATATTAGAAATTAGGCTATATATGGCTCACCATAGACTGCAGCTCTCCAATCATACCACTCCACTTGCCAGTCTTTTGCATAGTTCCATAATCTTGGTTTGTGGTAAATTTGAATTTAAATCCATTGTACTTGGCCATTTCCTCGACCAAGTCATACGCGAAACCTTCAAAACATTCTTCGTCTTTGTCCATTCCTTTTTCCGTGGCATTGCATCTCATCAGATATGGTTGTACCTGTTATTTATTTAAAGATTTTTATCGGTTCTGAATTTTCAATCATGTTATTATGTAGTGGCGTGATGAACTTGAAATTATTTATAGGTATAATCTATAAATTTATAATTAATAAATTACTTGCAAACAAATATTCCAAATAATATTTCGCTTAAAAATATGAAATTAAAAATCTTCATTATCATTTAAAACTTTAAAAGAGTATAAAAGGATAATAATAAAAAAATGTTGTTTTATACTGCTTAAGAACATGTAAAACTAATACAAATATTTTAAAAAAATGTTAATATTTCTGAAATAATGAGTGTATTGTATTGAATGGACCCTTCATACACTAATAAAGTGCACTCAAGTTATAAGTTTATCTATGGACGTATATAGTTGGATTATATACTCACTAATTTACCAACGACAATAAACGTTTTGTTCGTAATTGATTGGGCGAATTCTAAGTTCATTTCCGATGCCGATCTTGTCAGCGTCATCCCCTCTAACGGGTCCCAAGATCCCAAACGATGTTTTTTACTCTCTTGCACTCGGACTACATCTACTTTGAAGTAATTTCTGTTGCCTGTCTCGGCATCAAATCTCATTTTTCCTGTCAATCCGTTCAACTCCATCTGTATATTGACCACCACAATTTAGGTAGGTATTTTAGTAGACAGCAATAATTTCCGAAGGAATTTTTCCAATAAAACGATAAAATTTTATCTTACCACTCTCATGTAATTGATTAGACTGTATCCGTGTACCCATGGTTTTATGTCGTCGCAAGCGATTCTCGTCGGCCCCATAGTTTGCGTAGCTACTAAACCATGGAGCGAGGTTGCGAAAAAGTTAACCGCGTCGTACATCAACGCAGTTTTTGTCTGTACATGAAAAATTAAACAATGATAATATTTTATTATAAATATAATACACGATAATGTCTAATAGTACCTATACAATATAATTATATTATATATATTTCGTGTAAGAAAATTGAATTGTATATTTTCAGTGTCTATTTCGACTCTAGGAGTATCCATTGCATGGTTGTTATGATTTTTTGATCGGATGCCAAAATTAGTCATAATATTATTATTATTATATTCACATATTTTAAATTCTAAGTGGAGTGGATAGCTATTGATTTGTTATTAAATGGTATGCAGTCCTGTGCTTTTTGAATTACAAATAAGCTTAAAAATATCATGTAGTAATTTTATATGTATATAGGAGATCGAAATAAGGGTATTTATTTAATTTTTTTAGAACTTTCCAGTAATTTTTTTTAAAACTTTTAAAAAATTTCAAATAATTACTGCGTAAGCAATTAATACGCTAATATTTTTGTAATAAAATCTTAAAGACGTTATATAACCTAATGAGTAATTCCTTTTACTATAATTGTTTTCTAAATCGCGTTAAAAATAAAACTTAACACAAAGGATTCTGACGTAAAGAATGTTTTGAAATTGTATTAAAATACTCAACGAAACTATTTTGTCTAGTGTATTTTAGTAATGTACCAACTACCAACTAATACTTATTCTAATACTTTCTATACATATTTAAAATACATTTTAAGTACCTATAAATAATTTATTTATAATTTATATTTTTCTACATTTCTATAATTCTATATAGCTAATACATAATAAAACACGATCAATTTTTCATTACTAAAAAAATTAAACCAACCATCAGACAATAAAAATTTAGTATTCAATATAAATAATATAAATAATTGGTATGCAGTTACTTTTAAATTTGATCTATTTGATAAAAAAAAGTATTTTGTAGTACTTTGTAACACTATCGGTAAGTATCTTGGTATCAATAATACCTCTACAGTCTACTTAGAATATACCAATTATTCACACATGCTTACTTTGATCGTATTTGGAGATAAAACACTAATCCTTCCGTTTTTTTGTTCATTGAACACGATTTCCTCGACGGCATTTCTGACGTGCTGATTTTCTGGGTCTATTAATCGGATCAAAGTTATATTGGCCATCGATTTATGGAACTCTTCGAAACTTAGCGTGTGCGCATCCTGAAACGGGACAATGTTATAAATATTATTATAATAATACCACTATGTGCCACGATAGTGATGAATAATATAGATAATATTTGTGATCATTTTGTAACATATCCCTCTAACTCACCAAATTTGTAATGACGTAGCTTTGGTAATCTCCCATAAAGTGAACTTCTTCCGCTTGTCTCAGTATGTGCGTGATGTGTTCGACTTCATAATCTAATATAATGTGTTTTTCACCGGACAATTTTAATTCCTTGAACAACGGCCTATAATGTATTATTATTATTGTTATTGTTTGTAAATACATCAAAGATGAATCAATGAGATAGTGATCATGTCTGTTTGAAGGATTACCGAAAGTCGTCCGTTGGTGGAATTTGAATGATTTTAATAGATTTTCCCGGAGCCTTTTGTCCGTAATCAAAATGCATTAATAGAGCTTTAAGTCTAATCAAACTTTCTGGACTTTGATATATAGCAGTGAAAGACTCCCAATCCATATCCAATATTATATCTCTTATGGCCTGTATACATTTTGAATTGTTAGTACCACGTGGTGTGGTTTTGTATTTTATACTAAATCCCAAATGAGGGGGTGTAATCGAATACTATTTTTAAACATATTAAAAAAGCTTGCGGACAATATTATACCCTTTTTTCCTTGTACAGGCTTAAAAAAAAGATTCGAAGAGGATACGATCCAGCTATCGACAGCGTTTATGCCTTTTAGGGTTGATAACCAACACTGATCGTATATATATATATATATATATATAATATTATATTACATATATATCGTGTAATAAGTATTGTCAATTTCGGACCTACAATATAATATTATATACTTGCCTGTGCCAAAAGTGACGGATCAGGATAAATATTGATGGAGTAAGGATCGGGAGGTCGGTGAAATTTTTTCCAATGCGTTTCAATGAATGGTATTTGCGTACGGGTGCTAATAGATCTGATCACATTTTCAACGTCTTCGTCATCGGTTCCATCAATAAATGCTGCGATTCCAAGCTTCAACGTGTCGCATACTTTAATAGGCAGTTACCAAAAAAAAGTCCGTGTGTATTCATATAGCGCGTAGAATCAAAAAACAAACACAAAATCAAAATTTAATTTGTGTATGATACATTTTGATTTCGTTTAGTTATTAGTTATTATATAATTATTAAGATAATACATTTGTATAATGTATCAGTTTCAATAAGTTTTACTTAAACTAAATTTTTTTTATCTAGTTATACTTAATAAAAATATTGTATTGTATATTTCCAATAAATTACCTATTTTTTTAAATAAATTAAGTAATACAATTATTATATATACCTACCTAACTATTAATTATCTACAAAAGCAAACCTATATTTATAATGCATTATACTAGTATTTAATGTATTTATTATAAGGAGTCGTTATTTAATTTATTTATTTCCTTACCAACACGTGTCACGTTATACATATCGTTTACGACGTATTCAGACCTTTGGACTATTCTGTTTTTAGGTAATACCGTGTCCATAATATTAACAATTTTTGCGCTCACGTTGTACGCCAATTGATTGACGGAATCATCGTTCTCGTCAAACAACGCAACTGTAACAAAATAAAATATTTTATACCTATAATAATATAATATGCCAAATTTAAACTTTTCTATATTTATTTATTTTAATATACTTCGATTATATGACATTTCAATCACTTTTTTAAACCAGTTAAGTTAAGTTACGAAATATTTGGGGACTACGTGTTTACGCCCCTCTAAGTGCCCCAATTAACGCTAATAATTTAACAATGATTTTGATGAAAACAAAAATATGATATTATACAGATTAAGACCAACCGATTTTTACGATTTTGTTGCCAGCCAATGGCTTGATGTCGTCTTCGGAAGCCGCCACGAGCAGTAGCAACGCAATCGACGTACATATCTTTACGACGATTGCATACATATCTCTACCATATGGTTCAGAACTCGGAAGCACACTGCACACTGAACAAGAATGAAATATAATTATTTCCTCCTACACTCCAGTGAAAGAGCCAGGGACACACGAGGCGATAATTTTAGACGATAGCCGTCACCGCCGCCGCAACACACGCTCATCAGCTATTTCCTCCTATTCATTAGACACAAATTTTTGACGATTTTCGGGCATCGAGCCAACCGTCATGCGCACAGTTGTCACGCTTAAGTCTAAAACGGTAGTTTGTGAATATTCGGCTGTAGTGAGTTATGTATTTACTTATTTATTCCTTTAATATCTCGCCGGAATACTAAAATTATGATAGATCAAGTAATATTGACTATTTATTTATATTGTTGAGTAAAGTTTAGAAAAGCGGACAACTAGGTAACCGTTAAGTTGTATTTCTACAGTTGTAGGCGTTGGATGTACCATACTTCATTATAAGTAGGTCACTGTAATAAATGTGTTAAATTTTTATTCATTGATTCATTGCATAAAAAACGATTCTAAGCGGAGACGGTCTTCCGTCAGCTTATATTATCACAACTCACAAGTATATTTTATCAGTCGTTAATAATTTCATAAAAAGCTCAAAAAAGTTAAAATATTTTTAAAATGTTATTATATGTATAAAAAAAATAATGATATAATATTTTAATGAGAATTTAAAGTATCTACAATTATTTGTTTTTGTTTTTACGGTTGTTTTTAAAGTACGGGAAAAATGTTTTTTTTAACTCTAGGTTCTTTCAAATTACCAATATTGTCCGATAAAATCCCATTTTCTATCAGAAACTACCTCTTAAATTGAAAGTCAAAGCATTTTTCTTGCTCTATAAAAGATGATTATATAAACAAAAAAAAATATATTTCATTAGAAATTAATACATTCATTGTTCTACTCAGAATCTAAATCTTATTATATTATGTATATGAATATCCAATTAGGTACGTTTAAATTTAAACTTAAAACACACCCATAAAAATATTTATATTTAATTATACTAATTTGTGTTATTCTTTTAAGCCAAACTTAAATGACATTTTTTATTATATTTTGCAACCCTGTATAACACCTTAGTTTTGAATATTCAAATTTTTATTAATTTTACAATATTTGGCAAATTTTTGTAATGTTTTTTAAATTTATTATATCATCAATAAATTTTAAAGTTATTTCGTCATAATTACAGTTAATATTATTTGATAAAACTTCTATTTAAGTTCTTTAAATGTTTTATACTTACTATTAATTAAAACATTAATTTAACTGTCTTTTGACAGGTCACAGGCTTATTTGTGCTAGGATATCTTGAGTCTTTGTATGATTTTAAGTTTATCAAACCAATTTAGAAAATATGAGGAAATAAATAAATTAGGTTTCCTATTTTGGAACATTATAAAATTCTTTTAGTTAAAATAAGTAAATATTTTAAATTATACCATTGTCATCTTTGTTTTGGAAATTTACTTATAATTATAAAGTACTTACCAAAAAATATATTAGTGAAAAAAAGTATCAGTAAACATATTAATATTTATAGTTAGTCATAATTGATCAATGTCCAATGAGTCAATACTAATCTTTGACTATTTTTTGAAGTTAAAAGGAAAATACGATAGGAACAATGAAAATATAAAACTAGATTAAACATGTATAATTAAAATTCAACAGTTGTGATAAATAGTTTGATTAATAAATTGTAAAGGCATTAACTGAATGTATGGTCAAAATAATAGTTTTAAGATTCACATGCTACTATGAATTTGTAAATCTTGTTTTCACGCAAAAGACATAATTTTTTTCTTAATTTAAATACATCTATGTATATATATATATATGTAAATTTAGTCTTCTGAAGACGGTTCGTTCGAATATGTTGTGTGCCTGACTGGTTTAGTCGAATAATGGAATTTAAGCACAAATTTCAGTTCCAACTTGAATGCGTCCCACGGCGATAACTGCAAAAAGATTATTATAATAGAGGATAATATTTTATTATTTATATTGTTATGTAATACTTAGTATCGCAGAACGGGGTGGGAGAGAAGAGCAAGGGTATCTGATTTTAGACATTGGTTGTGGCCTTGCTATTGGTGATAAGGAACAACTCCTTTTTTTATATATCTATGGGAACTACACAACTCTAGTTTTATGTACCTATTGAATATTAATATCACAATAATCAGTTAACACTAATAACTAAATAACTTCCGATATTATTTTATATGTTTTGTTTATCCGTTATCTTAAAGCAGACGTGTTTATTGTCATAATTTAATTGATTTGATTTAATTATAAATCGAAAATGACATCATTGATTAAGTATTATATATTATATTTGTACGTCCTCATCTTAAAAGAAAAACAAATTGTTGTGCCTATGAAAGTGCTAATAAACTGGCAATTGTATTGAGATAGAAATGTATCTTGAAATAATTATCTTGTGAATTCCGTGTGTGAGATGAGCAGTTTTTTTTCAGTTATAGATCAATATCTATAAAAGTATATATATTTAAATGTTAATTCTTGATCTGAAAAATTATAAATATTCTTCCAAAAACTCAAACAACTATAAATGCTAAATAAAAGAAATATTGGTAATTTGTTTATACTCATCCTTAATAATGAAATAAAAAATATAAATTATTTTAATTCTATTGTTGCTTATTATTTTAATTATGTTGCATAATAGAAATGGTAATATGGTATTAGTGTACCTACACAAATATTGAAATATGTAACTATAATACAAAATAATGTAAAATTAATTATAACTAATAATTATAATATTACTTTTTCTGCGACTGCTACTTTCCGAATGTTCCATAAGAATTCCAATAGAGAGAATATCAATCCTAACATACACCCCAAAATTAGGATGACAAACATCCCTCCCACTTCGCTTACATCTAATTCTGCTGAGTCGTTTTTAGGTACCTAAAATATAATCAATTTAAATAATATATTTCAACATTATTATCGATAAAAAATATTACTGGACACATTTTTTCTTCAGATACCGACCACCATTTGTCTTTTAGTTCCATAAGCTTCCCCGATTCGGAAAGTTTTAATAACGCCATACTGACTGCCGTTCTATGTGGAGCATCTAAATATATATATATTTATATTAAACCAGACATAAATTGTATCATTAGGTACATCAGAAATACAATATCTACTAGTATTAATGATTAAAATTAAGAATTAAACTATTACATATGTTAATGAATTTCTCTACAATTATGAATGATAATTTTATGCATGGTTAGATAGTCACAAAGTCACATTTAAGTAATAACATTTATGTACCAAATTAAAAATTATTGAATTAGTTTTTTAAAAAGTATACATTTAGCACCTATCTAAATATAATTTTATCACAAAAATTGTTTTAAGTGTACCTACTGCACATTAAGATATATTAGACAGTTACTTACTAAAAGGCATTGCAATTCCATATGCTTTGTTATCTAACCACGTTCCTACTTCTGTCAGATCACAATTTCTTTGGACTTCATACTCGATTGTACTAGATTCCATGAAAAACGCATATGCTTCTCTTTCTTTTTTTACTCGGTCTACACCTTGTTTGTTGTCAAACATCATTACTGTGTCACCATATGTTTCCATTACGCTAAACATTTTTTGATAAAGATTCACGTCAGAGTTCTAAATCAAAAACATTTATTCAACATTTAAAAAAATGAATAGTAAATCGTAAGCAAATAACAAATTTGATGTAACCTCAAAAAATCCAGCAGTAGATTGACCTCTAACGCATCCATATTTGATGGCTGATTGTTTATCTAGATCCTCAACTCTTTTGATTGCAGATTCTTTTCTACTCGATGTTAAAAACGCGGTCCAATTAGCAGTGTATGATTGAGTTACGATTAATGCAAAAAACCACCACATCGACGCGCACACTCTCGTCGAAAAAGCTCTAGAACATTTTTTTTACAATCATTTAGATACATTTGTAACACAGAATAAACATAATATAATATACTCAGTGGTGTAATAAGGAATTTGTCAAGAAGGATAGTATACGTTGGAAAACATATAATTTCACAGTAGAGGAGGAGGGTTTTATGCTTATTATCAACATTATACAACTGTTTCTTAAAAATGTTTAGGATTCATATAATTAGTAAATACGCACACGTATTAATAAAACTATTTACTTTAAACAAAAATCAAAGTGATAAATTAAAATAAGTTAAATAAATAAACAACTTTGTATGTAGGACGATAGTAGTATAAAGTATTTATTATCTATTATGTATATATACATTTTGAATAATTAAGCCATTAAACCAGTTGTTTTTAAATTTAAACAAAAATTACGGTAAACATTTGTAGAAACTCGAAATCTCGATTATTCGAACACTAAATATAACCACAAGTCAACGAAAATCGGAAAATCATCAAAGTGCCCTAATGTGAGTGTGCTACTTTAATGTATTGTGAGTTGCCCTATAAGAATAAAGCGATGCAATAATAAATAATGAAAATAACTCTATTTTAGCATTTCATCTATATTCTGCAGTTGTATTGTTGGAATTATTTAGAACTTTGAATCAAAATATATATTTATATTTTAGATATTACAATATTTATTGTAACTTATAACACATGTGCCGATTAATACATGCTCTCACCCTGCAATATGTTTTAAATTTTTAATGTATTAAAACGTAACGGGCTGAATATTTTAATATTACATAATGTTTATCATTTAGTACAGATCCACGAGCTATTGCCTCAAAATAGCAATCAAACGCTTATTATTAAAAACATGGTTATTAATAATAAGCAGCTTATGATGGACGACGGTCATTGACTTAAATATTTTCAGGTACTATATCAACACTCAATATTATAATTAAGTATAGAATTTGAAATTTGAAATTGAATTCTGTATTTCTGTAATATTATCTTATTTCCCCACAAATAAATAAAACACTATTAAAAATCTATATCATTATAAAAATAAAAATATATCAAAGATATCTATCCCCTGTATTTCCCTCCGTAAATATGTAACTGGTATTATTATCCATTGGCGCAAAAATAGGTCAAATAATATAATATGTATTATTTAAAAAATAATGACAATGTAGCTAAATTGCCTATCAAAAACGCCGCGTGATCAAAATTGTAGTATCAGTAATCATATTATAGTATTATACTATGACAATGATATGGAAGTTAAATTGGATTTAATTATAGTGCCAATGCTGTAATGAAAATGAAGAAATTGCATCGAGTTTCATTAAATTATACAAGAACAAATTATAAACATGTAATAGTAGTATAAGTGTTGCAGCCTGAACTGATTTGTAGGTTTTTTTTTTGGGGGGGGGGGGAAGTTGGAATTGGAATGGTGTGGAAATGGTATAATAGAGAAATTTATTCAAATAACATTGTATTTTTACCAACATTCATTTAAATATTATAGTACATCTTAATTATTATTTATTATCTATATGAAGGTAAATTAAAGTAGGTAGCTGGTACGATATTATATTATGTGAGGGAGGTGACCGGAAATCTACCCATTCTGTGTGCCACTAATATGTGTATATAACTGTGTAACTGTGTAAGTAATAATTAGAATATTACCCATATAAATAATAATACATAAAAATATAACTTAGAAATGTGTTCAAATGATTAATATCGCCGACATTTTATATCTAATGAGTGTATCTATATGTTATCATTTGAATATTTACATATTATATTTACCTTGGCAATACTTCACTCCCCTGACATAATATAGAACCTAAAGAAAACCATAGACAATTTATCAAGGATAATGAGTTTTCGAGTTCTTCGGGCTCTGTTGCACACGGATGAGGATTTTGCCACTCATTAGGAGTTATTCTAAAAATAATAATAATGAGTTATATATATATATATATATTTATACACTTTTGAAACAAAAGTTTTTTTATAATATTTATATACATACTAACCTAGCTAATATATAAAGAATAATTGATAGACCTAAATATGCAGTTGCGGTATATATCCATACGTGAAACGATAAAGGTTGTGTGAAAGAGAATAAATTCGTTTCTGGTTCTTTCGGTTTACTGAACAAAATGCTGATTCCTATTATTTCAAGTTTATTATATTATTCAATAATTATCATTATTGGTGGTCGTAATTCACAACTCGCAAAATACAAAGGTTGGTAAAGTTTAAAATGATTTATAAGCTAGATGAGCATACATATTAGCTATTGCTATACCTAAATTCATGAAAGGAGTCGTGAAATCAACCGCGGTCCTCCTGTCGTGTGTGATGGTCAGATCACAAACCGCTAAGTCAGCTCTCTATAAATAAAAAATCATTGGAATATTTATTTAAAAACCCACTCAAATCTCAGGTACATTATGTTTGAAATATTTTAAATACTTATTGGATATTGTTTTGTTGGATGGATTTATGTAGTAAGTTTTCAAATATATTTTACAACTACGACTATAGGTAGTACTATAAATAGGTTTATAGTACATATGAAATATTTTTTGTTATATCATATTATTTTTTTAATGAGTTACTTCTGTAATTAATTATTTTATTTGTTAAAAATATACATGAAAAAAATTAAGATAATAATATGTATACTATTATTAATAATCGAATGATCTATTGCAGATTTAAAAAAATAAACACGTTTTAAAAAAAATTACTGGAAAAATAAAATAAAATAAACTACTCAGCACCAAAACTTTATGTATTCATAGTTCATACCATTAAAAAATTATATTTATATTTGATATAAATAAGTATATTAAAATACAATTAAAATACTATAATAGGTATATTATATAAATTTATTATAAAAGTATTCAATACAAATAAAAATATTTACATTTATAATTTATAAGTATTTAAATAAATACCTATAATGTGATAACTGATAATAGTACTGAATACACATAACAGTCATAACATCATAATAGTTACCAATTCATGAACTTCTCCGATAAGTCCATCCCATTTTCCAGTCTTCTTGTCTTTTTTGCCGTTACCATCGTTCCGTAATTTAAACTCGTAAGTGATGTTGATCTCTTCCGAAATCATACGTATCAAATCTACTACGTATCCTTCGTACTTGTCGTTGCCAATGCGATCTTTATGATCTATTTTCAACATCATATACGGTTCGGTCTATATAAATATAACGTTAACAATTAAATATTTTAGCACCATATATAATTTCTGGTGTACCCGTAACTAACAATTTTTGAAGCAACAATGAAAGTCTTGTTCATGTTTGCGTTCACTAGATCGTCTAACATCTGATTCCTAGTTCTCGTGTACGACATTTCGTTTTGTGGATCCCAGACGCCGATCTTTTTGAATCCCGTATTTGTCAGCTCAACCATTTCCAATGTAAAATAACTTCTGTATCCGGAATTTTGGTCAAATCGTAATTTGCCTGTAAGACCGTCGACTTCTATCTAAACACCGAATGGTTTTTAATTGACGCAATACAACATATCCAACATTTTGCAATACCATTAGGTATTAACCTATACGGCTATACTTTATCATCATATTAATATATTAGTAGGTAACCAATCCTATCTCGTACTGTTTGTCAGTTATATTTTTCTTATTTATTTAAATTTTATTTTATTTTAAATAAATTAATAAAACATATTATGTCCTATGTTACCATTTATTAAAATATTAGTGTATTAAACTTATTGGAGAGTTGATTAAAATGACCGAATTGCAGTACTATACTGAACCTAAACAATAATATTTATTGTTTATATATTACTTCATAAATCGCTTCAATATACTAAATATTTAAAAGACACTCCTATACATAATACAATAATATTCATTTTACTTTTAATTGCCTAAAGTACCTATTCTAATGATATTTAATTTTTTCCAAAAAAATCACCATTTAAGTTATTTTTTAAAATTCTTACTGCTTCGAAATAAATATAAGACCAATATATTGATCGTTTAGCTCAGAATTCTAAATTGTTTTTCCCTATTGAATTAAGTATCAGACACGTGATTGTTTGATATCAGTGACTTACGACTCTCATGAAGTTGATAAGACTAAATCCACTAGACCATCCCGTATTTGATCTATTTGCACAACTGTTAGATTCAGCCTTGATTACTTTAGTGCCTCCAATACCACGCAATGCTTTAGCATACACATTGACTGCATCAAACATCAATAACGCGTTAACCTGATTGTAATATAAAAAAAATTCTGTTTTCGTTCATTTAACAATAATATATATTTATTACTGTAATAGTATCTGCACGAAATACTTCCATATCCAAATTCATTCTTTGTTGAACGAATTCGAGATCGGCCATTATACTAGTCACTGTTGGACTTGACGGATCTATTAATTTCACTGCAGTGATATTGGTACGTTTAAACTGTAAGTGGCCATAATTTATGGTGTGTGCATCCTTAAAAACATTTAAACATTATTCAAATAAAGTAACATAATTCAGAAATATAAAATACATATTAAAAATAAATATTTAAATTTATCAGAAAGTGATGGAATAAGTATAAAAAATGTCTTATTCTCCAATATAAAGTTAAATGTATTCTGAATACATAAGATATATCCAATTAATAGATACATGAACTAATATTATGTATTATATACTATAATAAAATAAATATAAAACTAGATAATATATATAATATTCATATTATGTAATTAAAATAAACCCAAAATAGCTAAATGTGAATATAATTTAAAATGTGTGTTTGAAAAACAACGCATCATTAGGTAATTTACAGTAATTCAGTGTCAATAATAATTATTAATAATTAGTATAAAAAAAACACACATCATTGTAAAATCAATTCATCACTCCTTTCAGAATCTAAAAAAATGTAATAAAATTACCTATTAATAAATCACAAACTACTATATACATTTTTGAAGAAAATGGAAAATTAATAACTATTGTTTTCAAATTATAGTCACAACACTTAATATTGTAACTGAGAGGTTTAAAATTAAATAATGGTTAATAAATAATAAGCATTTAAATGCAACCAAATTAATGTTTTTTTTTCAACTAACCAGAGAAGTAATAATAAAACTGTGATAATCGTCCATTAGGCCTACATCTTCAGCTTGCTCCAATACAGTTAATATTATATTCGTATCACAATCTAGGACAATATGACTCTCTAGAGATTTTTTTACCTCTTTCAGCATAGGTCTGAAAAATTGTTTTGTTAAGTTATTAATTCTAACGCCAAATGATGTTTAAATGCATTATTCTTTTTGCCTACCGGAAATCGTTATTTTCGGGTAACTTAATAAGAGTAATAGCCGATAATTCGGTATCTGATAATTTGGTTAGTTCAGAATAATCTTGGATTAAGTGCTGCAACCTTAAGAGTCCTTCGTCTCGTTGGTACAACAAAGTAAAGGAAGTCCAATCCATGTCACGGACGATGGCTGTATATCCGCGACTGAGGGTCACCGGATCCGGATAGACGTTCATGTAATAGTTTGGTTGTTGTCTCGGGTTCATTTTCCAATGGGTTTCGATATGGGGGATTTCCATCGAATTGCATATCGATTGGACTATAGCCGATGACTCGTAGCCTGTGGGACCGAATATAGCTCCAATGCCAGACTCGAGAGATTCGCACACTGTATAGTGATGATAATCGAATAATGTGGCGTAAAACGGATGTGAAAATATATAAAATCGATACTTACATATCTACGAAGGTAAAGATCTCTATAAGCTAAAGTAAATATATAAAATTCTGAAAAGATTATTATATTTTTTTTCGGAGGCCGATAGTCCCACCCTATCCAACATAATATATAATATACTGCATAATTTCTGCCTAATATTTGTCATACTTAATTATATTCTAATCTTTGAAGTGGGAATAATCGCTTACCTTTTTTGCTAGTCTGATAACCATCGTTGATGTCGACGATTTCTACTCGGCCTTCAAGTTTGACGTCTGAAAGTGTTGGATCTAAGTTTACTTTATGTATGGCTAATTCAAAAGCCATTTGTTCTATTGAATCTTCGGAAGGAAACAAACCAACTGCAGTACACAATAATAACGATGATATGAACACGATTTTTAAAACAATTTTATAGTTGGTAATAAGTAGACAATAGCTAGTATAAGCGTTTAATAAAATATTATTATAGGTACTCAATCGATGACTTACCGACGGTGATGCGTTCCCCATCCTCTGCAGTCTCGGCACAGACCGCGAAACCGGACAACAAAAACAGGACCACTGCAGCTGCGGATTGCATGTCGCGCGCAGAATTAATGTACTGATTTAATAGCTGCTCACACAAGTAGGTACATAATATTATACGGGATTATTAATTCCGTACATTATATTATATATTTTCACGAGACACTCGCGAAACCGCTGAAAACCTATATTTAGATTGCGCACGCAAATTGTAATGGGCTGCCAGCCAGTGTCTATCCCGATTTGAAACAACAGCAATGACCTATCTACGATTATTGAAGAGGCAATCCGCGGCTGAACGTATTTATTGCACACTACGACGTTTTATATTATTATTCTTTCCCACCACCTATGTGTACACTGTACACGCATGATAATCTTTGGCAACCGGGTTAAAGGTTACGGCGGTTACGCGTCTGGAAAATAATAATAAACACGGCACTGCGATTTTTTTAGCACGACCTTTATATTGTTGTCTTTGGAAGTCGGGCCAAACAAATATTATAATGACCACGATGGCATGGATTATGGAGACGAGATGAGTTTTTTAAAATTATTTTCAAACTGACGTCGAATTTAACACGCGTCGTTGTTTACGTAACGGTCTTCAGAAATATACCAAAATAACGATCCAATTTTAAATGCAGTAGAAACCAATTCCAACAGCTATGTAGTATACACTTCGTACCTATAACTTAGTTTCAATAACTATAATTTCTTTGCATCATCTAAATCATGTAGTTATGTAGCCACAAAGTAAAAACACGGATAGTTAGTGATATTACTATATTACATGTATCCTTATATGCTATACCTATCAAAAGAAAAAAAATCGATTCACATATGGTTAAAGAAAATAAATAGGTATAATAATTAACATGTAAATTAATAATACAATATGTATGTATATTTTAATAATTATTTGGTAGTTATATCCGATGCACTGTCGTCTACATGTCTCACTGGTTTGGATGTTCCGTGACATTTGAGTACGAATTTTAACTCCACCATGAAAGCTTCCCAGAGTGTCAACTACAATCAAAATGAACTATTTAAATAAGTATTGATTGTTTAAAAATATTTTTTATAGATATATGTACAAAAAAAAATATTTTGTTTGTAAATTTATAATACGAGTATATCAATAATATTATTATTATCATTTATCAATACTTGGTTGTTAAAATGTTTTTCATTTTATATTAATTTATTCGTATAAAAAAAACCAAACATTGATTAAGTGAAGAGTAGGATATACTTTATAACTTTATATTAATAGTAGTACTAAAAAAAATGTGAAAATAGATAGAAAACAAATACATTAATTACTGGCTAGTAGCTGGATATATTTAATATTACCTATAGAGTTAATAACCGGTAAATATATATGCCTTTATATTTTACCCCACAATACGTGTTAATTTAAACATAATAATATATTACTTATATTAATGAGTGTGTATGCATAATTTAATTAATATTGTTTTATTACTATATAAAATAAATCTTACATACAATTTGAAAAAACCAACTTAAATTAACTTTATTATAATTTCACAGTTCATAAATGTCTATAAATTTGTGATGAATCATGAAATTAAGTATTTTATACAAGGAGCCAGGAGACTTATAATAATTAACATTTGTAATTTGTATATGCTCCAATTTATGTTTAAATCTTTAACAAAGCTCTAAAACATATTATAGTATCCATAACTCGTGTTATAAATCATAATATTACCTTTTCTTCGACAGCCACTTTTCTTATATTCCATAAAAATTCGAGTATAGAGAATAGAAATGCTATCAGACAGCCAAGTATTAAAATTACAAACATACCACCAACTTCATTAACATCAAGTTCGGCTGTGTCTTTTTTTGAATCCTAAAATATTAAAATGAATCGATTCAGTTTCAATTACAACAAATTTGTTTATTATAAATGTATTAATATTAATATTCATAAATATATATATTAAGTATAAATATATTTTAAAATTAATTAAAAAACCCAAGTCTCAGATTTCAGTTTTCAAAAGAAAAAATGGATTTGTAGTTACATAATATTATACTATTACTTATTCTAAATATAAGAATATTATTATTATTATTTGTTGTTGACAAGCTAATCAATTTTTATTTGACGAATTTTTATGCATCATTAATGTTCGGATAAAATAACGTTTGGATAATAAAAGATTCGTATAACAGAATTTTGGATAATCGAGATTCTACTGTAATTAGTTTGATGTACAGTGGCGTACTCACGGGGGTAGGGGGTTTGACCCCCCACCATTGGCCGTATTTTTTTAGATTCTGAACGAAATGATAAATGTATTGATTTTAACTTCAGGGGTGGTTAAAGATGGAAAAGTAAATATCTTGGTGCATTATGTCTATGGAGGTCAAAAGTAAACATTTTTCCAATAGTTATCAAAAAAATCGAGAAAAACAAATAAAAAAAGACGGAAAACGGGAATTTTTAGAAAAAACCAGTTTTCGACCAAATCGATTTTTTTATATGGTTACAAAAACTAATCACTGTAAATACTTAAAATTTCATCAAATCTTTATATTAGTGTTATCTATATACAGAAAAAATTTTTTTAGCTATTTATAGACAGCTGAAATTTTCGATTTTTTTGAGAATTTTTTTTTTAAAGCGATAAAAATAATTTTGGTGTCCAAAAAAACTTAAAAATTAACTTAATTTATTTATAAGTTGTTCTTAGTGTAGTTAAAAAAAAAAATCAAGAATCGTTAGTCAAAATCTCGTTTTTAAGCGTTTATAGGTTAAAATTTTACGAAGTATGTTAAAATCGCGAAAATTTACAAGTAATATTGTAGTTGAAAAATCATTAAATTTTTTGTGTTCATATCTAAGGTTAAAAAATTCAATACTAAGTTTTCTTTAAGTTTTCCTTCAAATAGCTTTAAAGAAAACTCGAAATATCATTATAGGAAAAATTTTATGAACGTTTGAATTTTAAATTTTTACAAGACCGCGTAACATTATCGATTTATCCTTAAACGATTTTAAATATTTGTTATTATTCAAAAAGTATAAGTCGTAGACACTTGAAAATTTCATCAGTTATTTAGATTGGCATTTTCTTTACATGATTTAATTGTAAAAATATTTGGCTTATTTTAATGCTATTAATAGGCATTTATAATTGTTTTAGTTAATATTTAATTACACTAATTATTATGATTACGGGGGGCGTGGGGGGCAGAGTCCCAAATTTTCAGAGCCCCTCTCCATTGAAAATTCCTGAGAATTCCACTGTTAATATATATATAGCTGATGTAAAAATTAACAATGTAAAATTATATAAAATGATATGTTGATTATATATTACATATTATAGGTATTATGTTACATTTTCATAGTTAAAAATATTGTACCAACCTTACACCTTTTATCATCAGTTACTGACCACCATTTATTTTTTAGGTCCATCAATGCTCCTGACTCAGAAAGCTTTAATACAGCCATGTTTACAAGTGTTCTGTGTGGAGCATCTATAATAAATTAAAAAATTATATTCAATATCAATAAAATTAAAGAAAATTATACTCAACTGAATGGCATTGCGATACCATAGGCTTTGTTATCCAACCAATATCCCACTTCTGTTAGATCACAATTTCTCTGCACTTCGTATTCAATAGAACTGGATTCCATAAAGAAAGCATAATGATTTCTCTCCTTTTTCACCCTATCAACTCCCTGTTTATTATCAGAAACCATGAGTGAATCACCCTGTAGTTCCATACTACTCCACATCTTTTGGTATAAATTTACATCAGAGTTCTAAAACAAAATAATGTCATAAAAGTAAGAAAACCTATAAAAATATACTTTAAAAAATGTTATTATTGAAAGGAATAGAATAATAAAGTAATCCAAACACGTGTAAATTTAAAGTAACAAACTAATTAAAATATATTGTAAATTAATAATTATCTAACGCACTAATAAATGTACGACGGCAATGGGTCGTGTATCTCGACTATCGTTTCAATAAAAACATACTATCGCAGTATTATATGAAATGCTACACACAAATATGAATGTATCATCTCAGCAATTTGCTTCCCTTATAAATGTATAACTATATATCTAATCTACAGTATGACAATACTACTTATTGTATACCACCTACAGGGTAATAACTAAATTATAATTTAATATTTCAACAGTTATAATATTATGAATTTATTTTTAAATACATATTATATACTCAAACTTTGCAAAAATACAAAAAAAGAAATTAGAATTTTACAAATAATCACTAGATATAATTATTAAAGTATATAGAACATTGATAATTTATTATTTCTTAAGCAACAAATAATAATAACTATACACTGTTTGTCGAGAGACCGGACAACTTTACCCATTTGACTGATAAGTGCTCCATCAAAGGCCCGCCTTCCTCAAAAGGAGAGAAGAAGGCAATCCATAGATTTCAAATGTTGTAGTAGGGAGAAACGTTGAGTTTTCATCTGTCGCATAAGTCCAGTCTTTTGGGGAACAGGGTATAACCATAATTTAAAAAATATTAATCAACATAGTTTACTAAACTCAAGGAAGTTGTAACTTGAGATTTAATTCCAAAACATAACTTGACATTATTTTATAGAAAATAAAAGTATATTATACTAAAAAATTACAAATTTAAATTAAGTATTCAAAAAAATAAAATTAAAAAATTAAAATATAAAATATAAAGTTAATAGTATTTTAATAAGAATTATTTAAATTGGATCCATTTTTATGAGATTTCAAATAGCATATTCTAATAAATAAATGCATTTATATATGAATCCATTTTCTAATTATTTAAACAGCAACTTTATTATTTAAAGTATTAAAAAATATCTTAGAACTAAAAAATTTAATTAAAAAAACGCCTAATGATTCAATTACAAATGAATTCATTTAATTTTAGTAGATATTTTTAATAAAGAAAATAAGAAATATGTTAACACCTTGCACCTACTTGGAAGAAGCTGGCTGTAGATTGATCAGTTACACATCCAAACTTGATGCCTTCTGTAAATCCCTTTTTATCAAGATCTTCTACATTCTTTATAGTAGTTTCCATTCGATTTGATGTTAAGAATGCTGTCCAATTGGCAGTGTAAGATTGTGTCATAATTAGAGCAAAGAACCACCACATAGCAGCACATAGTCTGGTTGGAAATGCTCTAAAATTTTACAAATTACATCTCTTATTATTATGAATATAGTTTTTGAATTTTAAATAAAGATTTACCTAGGCAAAATATCGCTACCTTGACAGAGAATGGAACCCATTGAAAACCATAAGCAATTAAGCAATGATAGGGAATTTTCTAATTCTTCTGGATGAGGATTGCAAGGATGAGGGTTTTGCCATTCGTTAGGTGTGATTCTATAAAGTTTATAGTATAAACAATTAACTAGTATAAGTAATTGAAATATTATATTTGAGTAAAAATATAGAATTTAAAATTACCTGGCCAAGAAAAATAATACCAGAGACAGGCCTAAATAAGCAGTTGCTGTAAATATCCATACTTGAAAGGAAAGTGGCTGGGTGAATGAAAAAAGATTGGTTTTAGGATCTTCTGGTTTACTAAACAATATGCTGATACCTGCATAAAATATATAAGCATTTCTAGATGATGGTTTAAAGCACTCAACTTACCCAAGTTCATAAAAGGCATGGTAAAATCTACAGCAGCCCTTCTTTCATGAGTAATTGTTAAATCACAGACCCCTAAGTCAGCTCTCTGTGAATATGTTAAAGGCTAGATCACTAACAAGCTTGGGAGCTTAACTATTATTATTTATTACAGTTTTAAACAATGCTTTTTAAAATTAATTTTATAAAACATATTGATAATATTTCTATAAAGCAATATACTAATAAGTTAGGATGCCACTTAAATATGATTGGGTTCAGGGCATTTAATACAAAATAAGGAAAAACAAATCAATACATTTTTTGGAGTTATAATGTGTTTGTGTATTATATTTATGTAATGGTAAAAGTGAGAATAGCAGTAAAATTTAGGATACACAAAATAGTTTGGTGATTTTTGTAGGATGGACTTTAATAAATGAGATTTAGTAAATTGTAAGATAAACAACCAGCGTTTGGTAAAAGTCCAACATTTTTTACCAATTATATAATATTTTTTCCTTTGATTTAGACTTGTATATAAAAATAATAATAATTATTATAGTTATTATTGTTAGACATATTATTAGGTATTTCGTTATTAGCTACTACCAACTAGTATATTAGATAGGTAAGTATATTTATATTATTATTAAATATAGCTGCAAAAATATTTATTATTTATTTAAGTCACAGACTAGTGAATTGATTTTTTAACATTAACAGATTTTTATTCTATGACTTCATTCAATAGTTCATCATATTTTTCACTAGTTATTATTCACTAGTTTTTATAATTTTTTGCTGCAACAACATCATTCAAAAGTTTATGAAACTATATTTTAAGTGACATATTGAAATCAAAATTACTAAAAGTCAATCGCAGTTTATCAATTAGCAATAACTAATAATAATATACATTATACAAGTAAAATACAATATATAATAATTAACAATAATATAAATGTGTGTACCTATCTTATATACTAGTAAGTTATAACTAATATAGTATATTATTACCTAACACACATAGTAGTAATAATTATTATTATTTTTATATACAAGTAAAAACAAGGAAATAAATATTACATAATTGGTAAAAAATTTCAAATTTTTACCATTGCTGGTTGTATATTCTAAGAATTACTAAGCCTTGTTCATAAAAAAAGAGGTCTAAACTACAAAAATCATTTGGGGTTTCACTTAACTATTTTATACATCTTAAGTTTTACTGGTACTCATACTTTTTCCATAACATATATTAACTCGTATATGTATTATGTATAGTAGTGTTTCCTAATCGATGGTTAATTAATAAAAGTAATTTTTTTTTTTTTAAATAGTAAATAAAAAAAAGTCTTCCTAATTTTTGTAAAATTAAGATTAGGTTACCTATAAAATGTTATCAAAATGGTCCGTGGAGGTAAAAAGGTTTGGAAACATTGGTGTGTATAATGAATGTAAAATATTCTATATACATATAATAAAAAAAAATATGTTACCATTTCTTGTACTTCACCGATAATTCCATTCCATTTGTTTGTCTTTTTATCACGTTTTCCATTTCCATCATTTCTTAAATTAAATTCATAAGTTATGTTGATTTCCTCAGCAATCATTTGTATAAGATCCACTGCATATCCTTCATATTTGTCATTACCCTCTAGTTTACTATGGCCTTCTTTTAACATCAAATACGGCTCTGTCTATCAATGTAAATAAATTAAAACTGTAATTAATTATAATAAAACTAAAAGTATGAATAAAAAAATTTCCTTCCAAAAAAATTCAATATGTTGACTATTTATACAATATGTTATATATGATAATTTTCACTTACAATTTTTGATGAAACAATAAATGTTTTATTCTTACTCCCAGCATATAAATCACGAAGCATTTCAAGGCTGGTTCTTGTATAAGTCATACCTCTCTCTGGATCCCACAAGCCAATCTTTTTGAAACCAGTATCAATTAGTTCTACCATTTCTAGTGTAAAGTATGATCGATGACCAGTTTTGTTGTCAAAGCGCAAAAGACCAGTGAGGCCTTCAGTTTCAATCTAAAACAGAATAAAAATATTAACTGATGACTACTCAACAATATAGAAATTATACTTACTACTCTCATGAAATTTATAAGTTTAAATCCATTGGACCAGGGAATAAATGGCGAGTTCATACATTGAAGTGGTTCAGTGATAATTTTATTTGTCATACCAAGACCCTTTAATGCTTTAGCAAATATATTCAATGCATCATAAATGAGTATGGCATTAACTGTAAGTTTGTTAGCTTTCAAAGGTTCCATATTTAAGTTCATTCTTTGTTGAACAAAATTTAAATCTCTAACAATATTTTCTACATATGGGCTTAACGGATCAATTAATCGGACAGTTGTTATATTTGTACGTAAATTCTGTACAATACTACTAAAATCAACTGTATGTGCATCCTGTAAAGAAAGTACCATTTTATAGTTTCCACTAAAATTACTATACTTATCCTAAAAATAAAATTAATTCTTACTAATGAAGTTATGATAAAACTATGATAGTCATCCAATAAGTTAACTTCTCTTGCTTGCTTGAATACAGTTAATAATAAATCTGCATCACAATCAAGAACAATGTGACCTTCTAGAGACTTCTTAATCTCTTTTAAAATTGGTCTAATAATCAAGTAGTTAACATTAGAAAATCTTAAACGTTTTAATTATTATGTTAGGTACCTTTGTCAAAACTCACCTAAAATTATTGCCTTCTGGCAATTGTATAATAGAAATGGCTGCTGCCTGTTTGTCATTAGGTTTGGTTTTTCCTGAGTAATCTTGGATTAAGTCTTGTAATCTCTTAAGACTTTCAGGACGCTGATAGAGTAATGTGAATGACTTCCAGTCCATGTCATGAACTATAGCTGTATAACCCTTTAATGTTAAAAATTGGTTTATTTTATTGAAACTGTACTAAGAAGTATATTATTTATTTATATAATTTAAAAATATTATGTTATTGCTTTACTTTTGCAAGTAATGTCGGTTCAGGATATGGATTAAAATAAAAATTGAAATTTTTAACAAGTGTGTCTTCCCAACTAGTTTCTATACATGGAACTTCCATTGTTTCACAAAGTGACTGCACTATATTTGATGATTCTAGATGGGACGGGCCAAAAACTGCACCGATCCCAGATTCCATAGTTTCACATACTAAAAATTAAAATAATTATATTAGTAATATTATATATGATGTATAAAACATAAATAAAAATCCATTTTACTAAGTAATGAATATTTTGAAATTTTTGAAATTCTGAGTAGGTAATGAATATATTAGTTTTACAATGATGTGTTTAATTTTTTTCAAGCCTTCAGATAAATGAATATGCTGAATAATTTTAATATACCTATGTTATATATGTTGTATACCTGCCTATGCCCTGTATAAGACTTGATACAAACATTATATTGCCTGTACCTAGGACTTTTTGTCAACCAGTGGCCAGTATAGTATTTACACTTATTACGTAGTACAATATAATTTATTTAATTAGTTCATTATTATTATAAATATTTTCACAGCAGTGTATTATATAATAATCAGAATATGTTTTTAAATTTGAAGTATAAAAATAAGAAATATTTTATATTTAAAAATTAAAAATATAATTTATAAAAATAGGACATAGAAACGATTGAAACATGATAACTGTGTTTTTAAATTGATAATTTTGTTATATCAATAGATTACTACCATATATAGTTATAAATAGTTACCTATACTCTATTCAACTTAGGAAACTTACTCGCCAGCCGAACTTTAATTAGGAGCGTGGTTCACTATACGAGGTACGTACTGAGGTAGAATTACAGATGCCAGATGGACGACGATTGACTCGGTAGGATGTCAAATGGGTATTGCCTGCAGACTACAGACCACCGCCAGGTATTTTTTTCGGGGCAGGCGTTTTGGGACGACAACATTCGATAATATAAAGCAGGTCTCTATATAGGACCTTAAAATGATTACTTATACTAAAGGTAATTATATAGTATATACGTATATGAATACGATTACCTATTCTATAAAAAAAAGAAATGTGTAACGATAAATGGGACAAGCGGGATTCAAATGCCCATTTATTACTAGCATAAGATTATAGCCTTAAATCATACTACTTAAGCACGTACATAATTATTAAAGTGTTTATAAAACATTAAAAAAAATAAAAAGTCAGAAATAATAGGAACTCGGGTAGAGAGACACGCGAATATTATAACTGGGTGTTCGACTCATTTATTCAATAGAATTGTTTGGTTACAACTATTGATTAATTAAATTATGACTAGGAATTTATCGCTAATTGTTACAATTTTACTTATAATGTATTTATATAAATTACGAATTTACAATTATGAATTGATAATTTTATACGATATTGTCAGATAACGGTATTACACGTATTCACATAGGTAAATTAGGTTGTACTTATAGACTATAGTAATACAATTAAACGTCAAGATCATTTTAGTAGGTAATAAAAGACAATTATTACAATTATTTATTAAATTATTTTTTAATATTATTTTTTGATAATAACAACTTCACTAGTTTAATACTGTACAACGAAAACAATAATACATAGATAGGTATATTTTTTAGTTATTAAGACAGGCAAATACCATTATAATTTATAATGTTCTGAAACTCAGTACCTATATGACTATATCAGAGTCTAGATAAGTGTTTCTCAACCAGCGAGTCACCGAAAAGTCTAAATGTGTTACGAGTTACCTACAGAAAATATTATACAAACATTTTTGACATGATTTACAAAAACTAATAAGTATTAAGTAATAGATATTTGATATAATTTTTACATGTTTAAAAATTAGTTATATTTTATCGATATATTTGGTATATTTTATACTACCATTTACCAATTAAAATGAAATATTACCCACATTTTTTATTTTGTTGTGTGTGTCACATACTCACATAGTAATATCGGGCAGCTCATTACGAGTTTGCAAAGACTCGATAACGTCCGTTAATAAATTATGGATATCAAAAATCTTTTATTATTTTAGATTCATTCAAATTTAACTTTTTTTTTCATAAATAGACAGAAATATTCTACAGCCCACACCTAACTTTATTTTTCAATATTATAATCTCAAACATTTTAATGATCATTTGTTTTTTTAAACATTATTTTTTGGTAACATTTTAAACCATTAATATATAAAAACAGATTGTAATTTATAATAATACTTAATATCAAGTGTAATATAGGTATAGATATGTCGCATCCACATCACAGAATTGTACATTTCACAAAATGGATAACGTTTGCATCTATTTTTTTTCACGAAATGTAACTACAGAATAGATTATTTTATGTCTATATCATCGACGGAACTTGTTCCGTCATTTGGATGTCTATATAGCAAAAAATAAACAATTAATAATTGTTATATAATATTATTCCTAAAAAATCATTTATTACGATCGTGATTCGTTTCTAATGATTATGACGTGACAATAATTCTCATCTGTTCTATCATAAACGATTGTCACATTAGGCATATTCAGGTATTATAATCTGTTTTATAAACATTATTGTCGACCAATAACCGTAGATGATCTTCGATAATTTGACCCACTAAAGCTTATCAGTACAATTTTGCTAAGATCGTTCAATACGTGTGTGTATAGTGTGCATACGAGTGTATAGTGCATATTATTTTTCCATTTTATACTTTCTAAATAAATAAAAAAAATAATGTCGTTTGACGAAAAAAATGAGTTTTATAAAAAACTCGATTTATATTAGAAAGATAAACCCGGAAAAAACCTTACAGCATCGACGAAATAAATTCAATGATATAAAGTTTAATTGAAGCCAAATTAAATAAGCAAGTTATTTAATTAATTAAATCCAATGTAACAGAGATTGATCATTGGACTTTATATTATCATTTAGTATTTACACAATATTTAAATTTAAAAATAATAAACTATATATTTTACAATAAGAAATAAGAAAACGAGGCATGAATATTATGCTTATATTATTCATATACCTATATTTGATGTTTTAAATGTTGATGAAAAATACTTCTTAATTAGCAAACAAAAGGACAGAAACAACGAGGAAATCAAGTAAATATATAACAAATGAACGTCTTATTTATATACCTAGCAAAATGCATTTTTTTTTTTGAATATTGATTTTTAATAATCATTTTAAAAACAATTAAGAACGTCGGGACCGGTGCGTTTTTTTATTACAAAAACATGTCTTCCATGAAAAATTCTCGTGCACTTTAGAATAGTCGGATTTCATTATTATTTTATTTTTTTATTGAAAAGAAGAGAACATTTTTCCGGTTGGATTTAAAGCCCGATTTCCAAAATTATAATTATAAAAATTAAAATATGCATTTGAATAATGCACAATATTTGTTTTTTTCAAACGGACTACTGGACGTCAAGGTTTTTTTAGTTGTCATTGTAAAGAAAAATGTCAAACAAAAAAATGTGCATATTTTAAAGTAATTTCAAAAGTAATTCTCGTTGTCATAATTCATAACCTTGTATAAATAAATAAAAGTTTGTATTAAAGTACTTATTTGTAAAATATTTTCTTAAAAATAATAATAAAATTAATTATAAACGGATTCTTATCGTTTTATTTTTGATATAAATCGCTTAGCAAAATGAAAACTGATATGCATTACTTGGCCAAATTGTCGAAGATTATTGACGGTCATTCACCGACACTAATGATGCTTATAAAATAGATAATACCTAAGTATAATATTGTGATTTGTGATATCGTTAAAGATGGAACAAATAAGAATTATTGTCACTCCAATTCATTATAAATGATTTTTTAGGTATAATATTATATTATAACAATTATTTATTTTATTTTTTGGAACATGGATATCCAAATGATGGAACAAGTTTCATCGATGATGGTTTAGATATCCATTTCACAAAATTTAATCCATTAATATGTAATTATGTGAAGTATGGAGAAACCGCAGCTCCATTTCATGAAACGTACAATACCGCGATGTGGATGCAACAGATACCTACCTACATTATAAAGTAACGTCATTATTTTATTGTCTACAATCTACAGTTCTACACCAGGGTTGTATATACCTTGAAAAACGAACATAATGTATATTTCATAGAAAAAATTACGATATAATTAAATGTTTTTATTTTAAACATTTTATAATAATGTTTTAACTTTTAAACAAAACCATTAATTAAAAAAGTTTTAATTGTATAATTTTAAGCAATTTGTCAAACACATCATTACACATATTCCAACCCGGTATAGTACACCTTCTCCCAATCGCCCTTAAATACATATTGAACAGTAAATTAGTGAAAAAGTAGAATTAATAAGGTAGCAACTAAAAAATGAAAATTAAAGAGTATCTTCACTGCATACAGAAACATAGGTACCTACATATATAATAAGCATGTTTTGTTATATCAACCGGTTGCTATAAACAATATCACCGTTTCGACTGGTAACATTCTCGGTGTCGCACAAATTAACAGAATGGCCCCCAGCCATAAGACATATACTTATCAATATTATAATTATTCACTATAATTTTATATAATTGTAGAACAATTGGAAAATTAGCCACTGCAAGGCTTCTTAAGAAAACGTTTTTGCACGTTATCATTCATTTTATTTATTTTAATAAAATGTACACTAATAGTTTAAAAGTACTTACCTTCTTTTTTTTTATTAGTTAAATACAATAAAATTAATATATATCAAGATAATAATTTTTTAGCTAAAAACATAGTCAGAAATAAATAGACACAAACGTGATGTAGATATAGGAAATATTCACCACGAGAAGCTAGCCCCTTCAAGGGCGAAACTCCACCCTATAAGCGTCTATATTGAACATACTTAACAATAAACACACATCATGTTAAAACAATATATTATGTACCTACTACCTTATCATAAACTATATATTTTATTCGCTAAAAAATCAAAAATTAAAATGTTAAAATAATTTGCATATGCCTACCTTTTAGGCCAGTCATATAAGTATCTGTAGAATCGATAATTTTAATTTCGGCTTTTAAAAATACGTTTGCAAACTTTGGATCAATGTTCACTTTTTGGATAGCCAATTCGAACATTTTTTGTTCAATGCTGTTTTCTTTGTCGAAGAACCCCACTGTGTATAATTGACAGAAATGTGTTTAAATATTTTTTCAGATGAAACCTAATACAGTGGAATTTCGATAACTTGAATCCGTTGGGGGGTGAAAAAAAATTCGAGTTATCGAAAATTCGACTTATAGAGGTTCCACTGTATATAATAAATGAATAACTAATATTTTTCCAACACTTACCGACGGAAAGGGGTACATTTTCATTTTCTTGTCCAACAATATGGCCTAGGAAAATGGTAACAACAAATGCGTACGAAAGAAACATGTTATCGTTTAGAACAAAAAATGAGTACTTACTTGAAACGAATATCGCTCAGGTTCGTCTGGTATCTAGTATTTAAATTTAGAAATATTTTCCTGGCCTTTAGCCAAACTTCTTTGGTGTAAACGAAGTGTCATAAACTCATAATACTATATAAACAAAAAACTACGGTTTCTTGCAGAAATTCAATTCCATTAATTAAAGCTTTGGGATATACTATATATTATATATATATATATACATATTTAATTGAATAACTAATAAATAAATGAATAAAAATAAACTAACAAAATATTTTTTGACATAATGACATTTGACATACCTACCTTAGGCTTTGATATTAAAGTTGTTTTAAATAACATAACTGTATTACTGTATTAGTTAATCTTCTTAATAACCTGGATATTTTAATAGCTAGGAATATTTTTGGATCAATTTATAAACAATGATAGCTTTAGATATTTAATGTATGCAATTATTGATACCATATCTAAAAAGAAAATATTGATGGGAAAAAACAAGTACAAATAACAAATAAATACTAGTTAATATAGTTATAAAAAATTGATACAATAAATGTATCCAATTATTTTTTTTTTAACCAAATACTTACCTTATGTAGTAATGTATACATTTTGATTTCATTATTGACTATTGTTGACTATTGTTTTAATTTAGTAAAGATTGTTAATTTATAAATGTTTTTGTTATTATATATCTTCGAAATGAATAATATGCAGTTAATTCGTTACAATTTATTTATCAAGGAAAACCATCATTTTTAAAACAGAGTGTGATGAATCTCGTTCTCATTCATCTTCTTGCTAAAATTTAAACATAAACACACTTTGTTATAAACAAATATTTATTTAAAATAAAGAAATAGATGATATTCAATACCAAGGAAATATCATTTTAATTTTCTTTTAAAGAAAATAAATGATTTATATACGAGTACATATACAATATACAATATACATATTTATATAGTACTTAAGTACATATAAATAAATGTATTACAATAATTAACAAAAAAAAAAAAAAAAGCTAACTTAAGAATAAAAACCAGTATTTTGTTTCAAGTTTTTCTAAAATTGTTTAATACATCTTGCATCAAAAAGACAGATTCTTTTATATCTGCTTTTGTTTTAAGACCTGAAATAAATATAATTAATTATTTATCAATATTAGAGTATAATGACACTAAATATTCAGTAAAATATTAAAAAATAATTTGAAAATACTATTTTTATTATAATATAAACTATTTTTTATTTATTTAAAATACAGAGATTCATTATTTAATAATACATTATTTTCTGACTTTTTTTTTGTATGTTTTATATATAATAAATAGTCGAAAAATAGTTTAATTTTTGACTTTGAATATAGTTTCAGTCATTTCAGATAGAAAATTGGATTTAGTTTGTACTCAAGAGAGATCAAAATTAAAAATTATCAGCATTATTCAAAATAATTAGAAAAAAACAAACGAAAAATTAAAGAAAACAGGAATCTAGTTTTTAATAAAATTGATTTAATTTAATTTGATGTAAAATTTGCATTTAATAATTAAATGATTATTTTTCAATAATATAATGTTCACATACATTTTTAAATATTTTAATTATTTTTTTTATATAAATATCGAAAAAAATTTATAAATTGTTAAAAATACTTGAAAATTTAATAAGAGATAAATTTTTCAATTAAAAAAATACACAATTTTTTACACATATTTTAATACAAAATTTGAACAAAATTAGATATTTTAATGAAAAATAATAATTTAGGTTACCTTGCTCGCTATAATTTAAAAAATATTTGTAGGTACTCGAAACTTTCTACATATTATATTCTTTTATTGTTTACACTCAATGACATTTTCTAATGTAATGTTTTTGGTAAATATTAATTCAATCTACTATATTATACATAATAAAATTAATAACTTTAATAGCAATACAAATATATTATAAAATATTGACTGACAGAGCATTTTAGATTAGAATCGTTGTTTTGTATGCAATAATTAATTATTGAAATCAAATTTAACACACATTATAGTGACTTAGGTGACTAGTAGCATACTGGTACCCTACTATCACCTTTGCTTTTATAGGTTCATACTACATCAGGTATACATTTTATTATAACCTTATTGCATCCTGAAAATATCGATATAGGTAACCAATATCAATATGTTAATAAAAAAAAAAAACACATTGATGTTTATTTTAATTTATATTACAGTTAATATTTAATTTATGATATTAAAGTTTCATAACATTATATTGTCATGATAATAATAAATAATAATTATACTTCAATTCAAATATAGTATCAATTTAAAAGAAACATTAATTATAAAATTTAATTTGGGAAATTTTTTTTTTTTTATATATACTTTTGATTTGTTTTCTTAAGTATTCTAATTTTAAATGCTCTTTTTTCTGTAATTTTTTTTTTATATTATTAATGTAATATAGGTTATTATATTAATACAATATATCATAATATACCTAATTATTATGATATATCACGAGTGGTATAGAGAAATCGTATCTATAAACTGAAATGTCCTCATCCCACAAATAGTAAGGTTTATTATACAGTATAGTTTATGAACTATTGATTTTATAGATAATAACGATAGCAATTATACAGCTGACTTGTATCACCAAAACGGGAAGCAAGTTACATGTCAAATTTACTACCTAAAAAAAAACCTTTTTTTGAGACACAAGTAACATGCAACCATTTTTATTGGTGATACTACTATCAATCTATTGATTTTGAAATATTGCTACTTATAGTTTAAATTTCATACAATTTAAAAAAATAGTCCTCTTTATCGTTTTAAGTTTGAATAAATAAATTGTGCATATAAAAGTGTATCACACTTTTTTTTTTTGCTTATCTCTCATTACATTTTTCCTCTAGTCTAAAATCAAAATATTTATAGATAAAACTATTAAACTCTTCTTAATAATTATTATTTATGCATACAAATATTGTAAATATAAAATGGAAATAACAATTAACATAATTTATATGGATTATTAAATAATAATCAATAAAATTTTTTTATTGTAATTATTTTATATATTTTTAGGGTTTTTTTTTAGTGTTATAAGATATTAGTCCAGCATAAAAATTAAGATTAAGAACTTGACTAGTTCTTACAATACTGGGTGTGAGAAAGAGTGCAAGTCGGGCCATCAAGTTCTGCGCATCCTCCTGCTATCAAAACCAATTCTTTTTGGTAGAGTGACATTTGGAGATGCGCAGAAAAACCGATTTTAGTCGCTGCTGACTTGCACTCTCTTGGCGCACTTAGTATAAGTTCTTTCATAAACAATGAATATTATGTTTTTCATAACTATGGTAACATAAAGATAGATAGTTATTTGAATATTTTTAATAAAAAATTACCTGTCAAAACTACTTTTCCATTTACAAACATTAAAAACACTGCACGAGGTTTGACCATCCGATAAATTAACGCAGGAAATACTTCTGGTTCAAAGCTAAACAATAAACATATAAATATAATTTATAATATTTATTTATATTAAATTAAATAAGATTCTATTTTGGTCTAGAATATTTAAATGGTTTATTTAAATAAAACATACTCATTTAAAATAATAAAATTGTTCAATAGTTAAGATTATAAAAGTAGTAAATGAAAATTTAAATTTAACATTGTTTATTATATTTTAAGTTTATTCAGAATATTATAATAATAATAATTAACATACTGTATTTGAAACTTGATTATTCAAACAAATTTAAAATAATTAATTTTGATTCAATATTATATATTAACAGATAAAAAACATAATTAAATTTAAGTAATTTGGTAAGGTTTATATAAATTTGAAGAAAAAGAAAAAAATGAATATACCTGGTAAATTGTGAGTGAGCAGTATTTAATTCTTCCAACATTATTGGGAAACCAACATCCCATGTGCATACAATGTTATGCACAGTATAATCACAAAATTGTACCTACGGAGTCAATTAGTTATAATGAAGTTTAATAATAAAATAAATAAATAAAATCAAACTAACATTGTGTCCAAGTCTTTCTAAAATTTTTGCTACTTTTCGACAACCTAAATTTCCAGTTCGGTCATCCTTAGCACCTTGCATAATCATTTTTCCTGAAGGAAATAATAGGCTAGTGACATTAGGTGTACGAAGGCGCATAATAAGCCCATTAAATCGCTGTGGATTATACTCAGAGTTACTAGTCCACATGACGATTCTTACTAAGTCTAAAGGACATCCCATGTTGGCACCACACACAATGTTTCTGCAATAAAAAAGTATAACTTAATATAATTTAAATATTGAATAATAAATTAATTATTTAATCATATTCATAAAATACTACTCACTGAACTTGAATAGATTGACCACCTTTGTTACATCGAATGAATTGAGGTATATGCATAATAATAGTTTTATGAGGATTTGCATTATTACTATCATCATTGCTTAACTTTTGTTTTTTTTTTATTGGTTCAAAGTTATCATCATCAAGTCCATCAAAAAAATGTTTATTTTCTAATGCCCCTATAACTTCTGGTGTTAAGACTACTTCCTCAGCATCTTCTAATTTTTTAACAAACTTTGAATCTGGTCCTTTTGATTCTTCGTTAAAATTTGTATCGTCTTTCTCGCTATATACTGGACCAAGAACAACTTCTTCTTGACCACCATCATCAGTGACTTTACCAAGTACTTCTTCTTGTACACTACCCAATGCTTCTTCTTCACCAGCAATTTGTTCTCCATATTCTTCATATTCATTGTCTTTATCATAAAGAGTTTTACTGAGCATAGCATGTAAACTTTGTTCACCCACATCACTCTGATCACTATCGTAAAATTCTTCATCATCACTTAAATCCATTTTTATAGATATATTCTGAAAGTAACAAATGCATTTTGTAGTTATACAATTACTGAAAATGGATAAATGATAAAAGTGGTTAATACCGTTAATGGTTTTATTAACATTTTTATATGAGAAAATCCTAGATCCGCCATTGAGTTAGTGACTCAACCTACAGTAATGCTAAACTACACAAAAGAGCAACAGCTGGATATTTTAAAATAAACTATTAACTAACCGTGAACTCATTTTAAAAGTTTTTGTTACTACAAACATGGTTATGTTATACTACAAGAATTTTGTTGTTTATTTGATATGAATTTAAAATGTTCACATTTTTGATTTGCAAACGTTAACTTAAAAGTTTAAAAATAACATTCCTAATAGACAGCAGTTGGTGGAGGGTTATTATCAACTGCATAATGTTTGACTCTACACCTTTAACTTAAGTTTTGAAATTAATAACGACCATTTAAAATATTATATCATCCAGTTAGTTAAGTTTGATTTGGTTCTATTAATTTATAATATAAAAAATAAAGTTTTACAGAATCGTTCAAAAAAAAAAAAAAGGGGGAAGTTGCTTTACTATATAGTAAGTTTTAAGTGTATTTTGTTAAATTTAAAATGAATGATGTATCATTTGTATCATTTTGTATAGTTCATACAAAAAATTAATTATTCTGAATAGAAATACTGAGTTAGTCTTTATTACTAAGAATATTTTATAATTTATTAATATTTTGAGATCAATTTATGATGCAGATTGATCAATTTTTGATATAATGTTTAACTCGCTCAAATAATTTTACACTTCACTAATATTGGAATTATCCACTTCTTATTGGCTGATATAATTATTTTACTATAGTTATACAGGGGTAAAAATGATTAATCAAAAATGAAAAACTATGGCATACTCCATAAAACGAAGTTTTCATGAAATTGTTTTAGACAAAATAAATGTCTTTAATATCTCAAAAATAGCTTTGAAAATTATATTGTATCTAAAAAATACTGATATAAATATTTAATTAATAAATCAAGTATCTATAGTTTAATCTTTTTTTAATTACATCAAAATAATAATTCAAAAAGAAATTTTGTTCTTTTAACTATACATAAACCATTTTTCTGCTCCAAAAACTGACAATAGGAAGAAAAAAAGCACCATTGTAAAACCAATAAATTTATAGGCCACATTTTTTCAGCATAGGTAGGTAAATTATAGCAATTTATTCTAAAAATAACCCGTTAAAAATTTAAAATATTGTAAAAAACCAACATAAAAACACAGATAATGTTCTTACCTTTGAACTTGGTTATAGGTCAATTCACTCTAATATTAAATTACATAACATATAATTTGTTCTGTTGAAAGCAAATTTGCTATGATGTACGTTTGTAAGACGGAGACAAAGTATGCAAGTATAGTGTCTTCTTAAACCTAACATAAAACAAAACCTCAGAATGAATAAATTGCATAACCAAATGCAGACAACAGTCTATATTTATAAATCAAAAATTAGGTAGTATAAATTATAATTTATTTTAACAACTTTTTATTATGTTTATATCAAAGCTTTATTTTATTAGTTCATTAAAATGAAAAAAAAAATGTTTTCCTAAATAGTAAGAGAACCCACTTAACATTATTTAAATACATAGCATCCATAAATAAATACATACTTTAAATTAATATATATAGATTGATCATTGTATATTTCTTAATACTTTAATATTAGCATCAGCACTCGATAGTTTGAAAATACTAAATAATTCTAAAAAAATAAAATACTGAGAAATACCAAACATAATTGGATATGTATATACCAAATCAATTAACCAAAGTTATTATAGTATACAAATAACATTAAAACCAAAAATTAAAAAAAGGAACATTTTAAGTATGATTTTTTTCAAAGTTACTTGTATAATAATCAAATAAAAAATGGAAACAATCAAGATTTTTTTAAAGAAAATATATCTAGCTCTAAAACCTACATTGATAAAATAGAGCAGCAAACATTAAAAACATCTGATAAAATAGCATAATATAATAAAGAAAAAAACTATTATTTAAAACGATGAACAGATGTTGATACCAGAAGACAAAATATTTTAAGAAGAATCACAATATTCATAAAATCTAAAATAAAATTTAAAAATAATGCTAGAAAAAAAAATTATGAATATTAATTTAATATGTATGATGTTTTTCAACTAAGGTTAGCTAAATAAACTAAACTAAGTCACTAAGGTTAATTTTTCACCTATTTAAACAAGATTTTCTTTATTTTTAGCACTGTTCCCTGTTTTTCCATCCAGCTTTGAATAGGATGCATTTTATTGTTTTTATTAGAAAGTATCAATGTAAGTCTACTATTTTCATAAAATTGTATAAACAAGTTTTAAATCAAGTAAAACTGTACATGAAACAAATAATAAATAACATCTTTAATTTTACATAGTAACAAAGTTATAAACAACACTTTTTGTGGAAAATTGTGTTTTTGAAAATATTTATTTTAGAGAACCAAAAACTGGTTAACTTTTTTTATTTATGTTACCCTAAACTTAAAGAAATATAATTCTTAGCATAAATTTAACAAATATTATTTATTGTTTTAAAAACAAAACTAGTATTCATTGGGATTTTTTAAGAGTAAGTAGGTATGTGCCAAAAATTGTATTTTGCCTTTTATTCTTGTATAGCCTTACTTATACAATTATCTAATTTCATACATCTATTTATTTTTACTCATATAGTTACAATTTAAACTAACATGGCAGATCATAGGAGTTGCAAATAAGTAACTAATATAATATAATTTCCAGTATAATATGTATTATTGAAGTTGAAATAATAATAAATTGCTATTAAACAAATTTGAAAATAAGTACTTAATTCTTTATTGGTGTCTTCTTAAATCTATAATATTGTTTAGGTTTTTGATGTATGATACATTGATGTGTTATATTAGGTAGGATCATTAAATAGGTTTGAGTGCATTCATTGTTTTACAAATTGCAAAAATACTATTAACCTATACGCCCATATTCAACGTACAGTCAAAAAATAATTATTATATCTAACAATATCTACATAAATATATTAAAATTATATTATAGATTGTTTGTAATGTATAATACTTTACCTGTTGCAAATCTAACTAAATAATTCTTTACGGTGGTGAAAGGTACACGCGTACCACGCGAGAAAGTACTATTTAGTATTCATGAATCACGATATACCTATTTAACAATTGGTATACCAGGAGCCATAGTACTATTTGATATAATAATATAACATAATGTTTTATGAAAACATTAAAATGTAAATATTTAATATTATTTTAATAGTAAAAATTTGAAATAAATTTATAATTTAAATAATTTAATATCATTTATTATCACACACACATAATCAATTTCCACGAGTTTACGTCGTGGGTTGTGATAAGAGTTGAGTTAGAAATTCATGGAATAAAAAGATTGATTAGCTTATACTTAATCTTTAGAGTAAAATGTGAAATGGTTACTTATCGGTCACAAGGATAGAGTAAAGTTAAGGAAACCAAAGTCTGAAAGTCTATTTAAGCAAACATTCCTAAAAAAATCATTACCTACCTAATTTAATATTTTATCTGTCTTGTTTCTGTGGGTTTAATTACCGGCAGTGGCTTGGTCGTTTGTGTTTGTCTAGTTCGTCAATTATCAAATTGAACATGACACATTACTGAAACATAATTTAAAATAGTATAGGAATTAAATCAATTTATATTATTTTAGAATTACCTATATGCATATAATATGATTACATAAAAATATATATTAGGTAGGTACAGAAGGTTTTAGAATTTAGGGTTTTATTAATTGTTCTGCGAAGGGACATGACGCACGAACTTTCGGAATTCCTAGCGTAACGAATTAGTTTTATGTTCCTATTGAAATTCCTATGAAACAAATGATCGAAAAATTCATTTTTAAGTACCTATACAATATCATTGTTTTAAATAATTGTGTAAGAAGTATGAGCGATATGATGGCAATTATTGTTAGATACCTAAAATATTCATTTTTCTATTAAATTCTATCATCAGATTTTCATATCCATTAATTTGATTTATGTGTTTAATGTGACTTTTGCTAGTTGAACTCGTAGGCTTTGGAACTACCACGTTTTACGTTATGCCACCGACTACCCACTTCATAACTTCTTAATAATAATATTTAATATTTTTTATCGCCTAAACATACGACAATAATAAGCAAATAAACACCAGCAAGTGTGTCTAGGAGTTCCTCGAGAGTATATTATTTTAGAGTTATGTCTACACGAGTGGCCGAATAGTAGCTAGCTACTCGGATCGATTATAATCCGGTATAACGCAGTTGCCTGGCAACCGACCGAAGGAGACTCCTATTGATATGTATATAAATAAAACGCGTACTCATTTTCCGAAAACTACTCGTGGGGAGACGGGTGGGGTGGCCTCCGAATTCAAAGATCGTAAATCGCGCGCTTTTCTACTGAATTATATTCGCACGCACACAATAAATATTTATGCGAGTTACACGACTGGAGGGTGTTTTTTTATGAATATAATAGTATTATATACACAATGTACCTTATGAATATAATAGTATTATATACATAATGTACCTTACGTTAGGGGGGTATTAAAAGGTAGACTAGTATTCTACAACAATAAACGGCTCAAATCGTTTTTATGTTGGTCTTTTTTTGCTATTGATTTTACAAAGATACGTACATCTTTTCCGGAAATTTTATCCAATACCTTTATGTAATAATATAATCGCACGTCTTGTAGAATTTCTGAAAATATAATATACTAATTAGTAATTAGCTTATTGCGGTTATGACAGAAATTAAACCATACCTATATAGCTATCCAAAATGTTATTTGTTAATAACACAATCAAAAAAACGTAACACTATAATATAATAAGCATACTATAAATTTGTGTACAAATTATTAACTAGGCAGTAGGCAATAAGCATACGATTTTAAGTAAACATCTTTTTCATTTAATCTTAAAGCCCGCACTGGCCACTGGTACATATTTTTATTGGACATTTTATCACATTACCTAGGTATACGTTTATCATTTATCATGGATTAATTAAAACACGGTTTAAAATAGATTCTATCTTGAACCGTGGTGTAAAAGAAAAATCTTTGATTAATTTATAATAGGTTGGTACGTAACTAGCAACTACACGTTATAATTTATTATTGTATTAACTGTTTAGAATTTTAGATCGACCATAAGTTTATCGTATTACATTTTAATTTCTATATTGAGCCAATAGTCGTGGAATTAATTGTTAGTGTTTTAGTGTTTTATTTTTTGTTTTCAGTACATTTATTATAGTAATATCGTAAATTATTCAACGGCCATTGGTCCAGGCAGTTCATGTATTGAGTCGACATGATATGCGCTACAGCACAGCAAAATACTTGGTAAATAACTATGATGCCATTCGTTTGAAAGGTAAAGAATACTATCTTACAGGGCACGATTGTGTGTTGTTTCGTTGAATTCCGAAACGAGCGAATAAAACGCATAGGAATAACATGCTAAACAGAGTTGTGTATACGATATGATGTATGATGACACGTATGGGTATAGTATACAATTTTGCGTACATTTTGTACAACTTGTCGTCGTGCCCAGTGACCGGCGAGAGTCTGGTGGAAAAAATAAAATCGTCCGGTACCTAATAATTACCATGGTCGGGTACGAGACAGATCAGTATAATACGTAATAATATTAATTAATATAATAATAATAACGACCTTAGTAATGTATTATGATTGCGGCTAATTAACCGTTTTATTTTATTATTATCATATTACATATATATTATATATATTAGGTACAGATAAAGCGTCGACAATTAGCCGTTTAACCCCCGTGCGATTGTTTAGTGTATACAATAATTATGTGCTCGTTGTCGCATCAGCCACAGAAGAGGAAAGGGTGTGCGGTCGGGGTTGAGTACGTTTTCAAAAAGTAATAAAACGGAAGAAAAAAGGAAATCGTACTGCCGGCGGTGGCGGCGGCGGCGGCCTCTACGCACAGCTTCCGGTCGTTGCCGATCATACTACGATCCTGCGCGCATGTGGGGTTGTGGAGCGCCAAAACGAACGATGCGAGAAACAGAATTTCTTTTTGCCATTCAGTGGACCACTAGACGGACAGTTGTCCGGTGGTCACGGACGCTCGTATGTAGACACACGTATATTTGTGCCGTGTAAAGCGATATTTTGATTTTCGCTTCGTACCACTCGTTCGTCGTCCAAACACGACCAGAAATGAAGTTGGAAATTTTCGTTTGGATTGTTCACTTTGCGAGCCGCGCATACACTCTGCCCGACACGATCAGAATCGGTAAGCGTCGCCGCGTCGGGCATCGCATATCATTATGATATAATGGCATTATTATTCTGAATACTCCTTATTCTTAAATTACTTATGTAATGTAGCCTACTACGATACCTATAATGTACTTACCAGGATCGTGAAGCAGAGTTGGTCAAAATTTTGTCTATACAATTCAATTATTACTCGAATGATATTTTTTTTCGTTCTATTTGAATTTCAAACATAATGCTAATATTGCTAATACAAAACACAAAATATGTATTAAATAATGATTTATATTTATTTTAATACTAGTATACCTAGTAATTCTTTTATCATGAACCACTCATTATTTCAAAAAATATATAACTATGTTTGAAAATTAATCGAATAATTTTTTATTGGAATAAAAAATTATCCAAATAACATTTCATTCGAATGACGCCCAACTCTGCTGTGCAGTTATAGAAACTCTATAGATTAGATATATAAAAATTATCGTCACAATATAGTTGGCGCGGCGTTCCTTCAGTATTTTATCCGTAAAATACACGTCTGGTGACATTTAACTTTACAGTGGTCTTTGATTATTTTGGATTTTTATCGATCGATGACAACCTTTAAAAATATATATATAGAATTTAGAATTATTGTGTTACAAGCGTTAAATGACGATTTTTACGTATTAATATTATGTACTAAATGATAAATAGGCAAAATCTGTTATTAATTAATTTTATTATTCTAAATACAAGACATGTTGTGTAGTTGATTAAAATTTTTTTATAAGAATATAGTTTATTATTTTATTGTTGATTGTATGCATATAAAATAATAAATAAATACTTTCAGGATGCTTCATATTATATTCAAGCATATTCACCTCGATTTTTCCTTAAATATAACAATTTGTCCAGATTGAATAAAATAATTGAATTTAATTTGGAAGCATAGGAGGTGCTTAAAAAATAAAAACTATATTTTCAAATATTTAGATGTTTAGATTTTTTATAACATTAAAGGAGTGTTCTATAGGCTATGGCGCTTACAATCTATTTATTTTAAAAGAGAGTCGCCTTGTTTCTTGCGGTAAATGATTTAAATAGCAATGGGGGTTTTTTCTTTAAAAAAATGTCGATTATGCTGTACTAAAAATAATTTTTGAATTATTCAACTTAGTGTATTATGGATAATATAGATCCATAATAATAGGTCCAGAAGATATAAGGTCTTTTATGATTCAAGAACTTTATTGTAATTATTTTTAATCGTTTAAACTTTTTAAATCGTAAACATTTTTAAAATTTAATAAGTATAAGGTGCTTTACTAATAATTGGTACATAATTATATTTAAAAAAATTAGTAAAACCATTTTTAAAGACTATTATCCTTAGTGTATACATTTTAATAACCTAAAATTAGAAATTATTCATTCAAATCTTGATTTAGATACATTTAATAAAAAATAATAATAATAAATAAATAATAATTTGATTAACATTTTTTAGTAAAAACTTTTGTATATCATCTGAAAAAAGTGAATAAATATTTATTAATTACTATTTTTTTTTTTTGTGAAAAAAAATCTATTGTTTTGTTTACTTGCAATAAATATTTGATATTTATGAAATGTTTTTATACAGTTTTGAAAGGCTGTAATACATTGTATTTTTGTAATTATATTTTATTTTCATAACTGTCAACTATAATCACTAAAATTACTTGTCAACTCATCAAAATATTATTTACAGTTAAATTAATTAAAATATTCTCCTGTTAAAAAATATAAACAGTTTTTGACTGTCAAAACTAATAGGTAGATACTGCATTTTATGTAATTATTTTCACAAGCACGGAGAAATTAATTAAAAAAAAAAAAGTTTTATTAAATATATTTTTAAATTAATTATTATTTATAATTATTTTTGTTTATTTAAAATATAGGTTTAATTTATTTTTACTTATTAATTATGTATTAGTTTATGAATATGTTTAATAAACGTTGTCAATAACTATTGTATTATACATTTGAATAAAATACATTCAGCCATTCAGGGAGATATTTTAAAGGGGAAGAAAAAATTTTACTTGCTTGGTTCATATTACACATTCAATACAACAACTAAATTTTAACTTTACATTTTATAATAAGAAACTATAACAGTAATGAATAATACCAATTATTTTATTATATTATTTTCAATTAATATAAGGACGTAATAGCAATATTTAAAAAAAAAACAATAATTTTGTTTTCACTCTTCTTTTTTAACAACCTTAAATCTTTATAATAATAATAATAATAATAATAGGCATTAAATAAATAAATTTGAGATAAATCTATATGACGGGTGACACTATAGGAAAAATCTATCTATCATAGTATTAAGGCCCTCTCCTAAAAACTATTATTCAAGCTTTGTGGTCTTATTGTGTCCACGTGATATATAAATAATCTCATAATATTTTTAAAAAATTTGATTACTGCAACGTTCCTTTAACTAAACTTAATGATAATATATAGTTTTAAAATTTGAATAATGATTTTTAAAAAATGTACCTATTGAGGAAATATATAATTAATTCAATTTATACATGTAAGCTTTCAGTGGTATGTAGTATATAGTCTATTTACAATTCCTTTTGGAATTTTATTATTTTAAAGATCTTAATTTTAAATGTATATGATATAATATGATTATATTATTTGCGTATAATACTCTACTTTTTTTTCCAATTTTCAGGAGGTTTGTTTCATCCAAATGACATCAACCAAGAAAATGTATTCAAACACGCCATCCACGACGTCAATGCCAATCGGCTCATACTTAGTAGATCGAACCTTTCTGGTCAGGTAGAAAAAGTATCACCTCAAGACAGTTTCCATGCTTCAAAGAGAGGTTATAATATACCTGTGACTGTTAATATAATACTAAATATATATCAATATAGCTATTATAATATAAAAAAATATTTGCTCAAACATTACAGTTTTTTATGCAATTCGTTACAGTATGCAGTCTACTTCGGCTTGGCGTCGCCGCAGTTTTCGGCCCACAATCTGCTCAAATATCCAGTCACGTCCAGTCCATTTGTGACACGATGGAAATACCACATTTAGAAACGCGATGGGACTACAAGTTGCGACGTGAGAGCTGTTTGGTTAATCTCTATCCACATCCGACCGTATTATCTAAGGTAACGCGTGTTATATATTATAATTTATAATATATTGTTATTACATATACATATACATATATAAATATATTTATATTGTACAAACGGTTCATGATGTATAATCATTAATCAATGATTATATTTATTTATATTTTACACCATATTAGACAATATATAATTATTAATTATATTACTTATAAATTTATAATATTAAATAATACTATGTATGATTTACGACACTTTGCTACGTTACGTCTACAGGCGTACTTGGATTTGGTGAAAAAATGGGGCTGGAAGTCGTTCACGATAATATACGAGAGCAACGAAGGCTTGGTGAGGCTGCAAGAGCTGCTGAAAGCCAGGAACGGCGCGTTCTCAGCTTACCCGATCACAATCCGTCAGTTGGGTTCTAGTCGAGATCACAGGTAAACATTATAAAAACTAGAGGTACATATGTTTAGGTGTGAGAGTAATGACTTTTAATGACTATTCTTCATCTATATTTGGCTGTATTTATAATTATTATAATAGATTATATAAATAGTAATATAATGCAAATACGAGTAGAAACTTAAGTAGTATAATATTATTTTTAGTGAACACTTTAATGCATATTGGTTATTTACATATTATATACATTTATAGATAAATGTAATACTTATCAATAGGGCTCGGATTTTAAAGCCTAATAAGCAACTAAAAAAGCACATGAATATTTTAAAAAAGCAAAAAAAAGCATATATATTTTAAAAATAGCAAAAAAAAAGCATGAACAAAAATTAACATGGACTATAGTTATAAAAATGAATAAAAAAATTTGAAATATTAATTTAAATTTAAAAAACAATTAACTACGAATCATGCATTTACCTGTATTTTCAATTGTGAAATTGACTCTAGTGTCTGACACAATATTTTTATAAGTAGAAAACAAACTCTCTACATCCACTGAAGTGATCAGTACATACTTCACAGGAGGTTTCAAATCACAACACTAAATCTTAAATGTTGAAATGGTCGATATCAATGCTTTAGGCATGCTGACCAGCTGACCGTATAGGTACTACAAGCAGTGCGAGCTATGTATACATCGATAGTCTATATACGTTTAATACATTTAAGAAATAAGCCCACAACTAAAACCACAATAATCCAATATTCGCATTCTGGGTTTTTACATTTATTATTAATTTTTTTTTTTTTTATTGCAATAGCATAATAAACATATAAAAATTTCACATTGAAATAATTGAAGAAAAGCAATATGAAAGCAAAAAATGCATTTACAAAAAAAAAAAACAAAAATAAGTTAGTTAATTGGGAATCAGAAAGACGTGAAACGAATTTATGTATGAAAATTAGATTTTTATCTTATATATAAAAAAGAAGCGTATATGCTTTAAAATCCGAGCTCTATTTATTAATAATATCTATATATAGATAGTATAGTAGGTACTATAGTTAATGAACAATTCAAAAATAGTGAACTTATAATTAATAAATAACCTGATAATACATCACGATCATTTAAAAAAGCTTGTACAGAAATAAATATAACTTTACTGTTTGGAAATTATTTTTTACAATACTCTCATAATGGTCAGCGTTTATATTTTAATCATAAAAATATCGAAGGTCGTGAAAATGTAGAATAGATCTTCCTGAATAATACAAGTATCTATTTATTTTTGTATTTTGGTTAACTTATGAATAATAACATATCACGTGCATATACTCTTTTATATAAATTTATAAGTAACTAAGTAAGTATGATTATTTAATCGAATATTGATCGAAGATGTGATTGGTCCTGTTTATCCGTAGGCCTCTATTGAAGCAAATAAAAAATTCGGCAGAATCCCATATCATACTTGATTGTTCAACTGAAAAAATATACGATGTGTTGAAACAAGCTCAACAAATAGGAATGATGAGCGACTATCACAGCTATCTTATCACATCTCTGGTGAGTTTTTTTGTGGTTTATCTCCAATCGTCATATATAATGTATAATATGCACGATTTTTTAACCGTGAACCAAGAAATTTCTTGAAAAATACAAGAGGTTTTTAAATTTTAAATTTTTGGAATAAAATGTATTTGTATATGAAGACAAGATATTATTATGTAAATTTATTTTTACTTAAGTGTTTGAAAAATTCTTTGTATAGATTCTTTAAGATATTACCTGGTTTACGATAAAATAATATTATTATTCAGTACTTATAAAGTGTACTCTGTGTATCATAATGAGCATTTTGAATTTTCAGGACCTTCATACGATTGATCTGGATGAATTTAAATACGGCGGTACAAACATTACAGGTTTCCGGTTAGTGAATCCCGATACACCCGTGGTACAAAAAGTGTTGAAACAATGGGTGAGTCAACTTTGTCATTCTATCGTTTAGCATAATATATTATGTACAAGTGTATATTATGAATAAAGTACCTATAATGCATATTATAGCTATAATTTTAAATTGACAAAATAAATGAAACGAATTAATTGACTCCCAATGAGTATAATTATACCTCGATCGATATTAATATGTCGTGTGTGTTATGACTTATATACCAATTAACTTAAAATATATGTATACCTAGAACGGTTGGAATAATAAGCTGTTATTGTAATAATGAGTTATTTTCTGAGTTCTAACTTAATTGGACCACATATCATATCTACATTCATTAACTGGTGAACCAAAATGGTATTTATATTATTATTAATTATTATTAATGACTTGATTTGTTTTTGGTTTCTGCTTAAAATGTTCGTTAAAGTTACATTTTAGATCGATTTGAAGTAGTTAATTACAAATGTAAAATCACGTTTACGAATCATATAAATTAAATTTAGGTATTTAATAATTCATATAATACTACATTAAAATGTATTACTTTAGGTTAGGTTATTAATATTATATCTCAGTATAAATCGATAGTAATATTCATACTTAAATAAATCATACTGTTTCAGTATTTAAAATGCATACTAAGCGCCAACGCACAATTTATTTAATTTGAAATTATAATATTATAAATAAACTTGTAAGTCTTTAATAATATTTAACTGTTGGATTTTAATAAAATTACTCTTCAAATAACGAAAAAATATTTAATTATAGATTTTATAAATTTTAAAATATATATTTTTTTTACTTTTTATAATAATATTTGTCTGTTCAAAAATTGAACTTGAAAATATTTGTTGACTTAGACTTTCTGACCGAGAATACTTACCTATAACTTTTTAAATAATTCAGCATCAGCTGTTTTATGCTTAAATTATCGATAAGTTTTCAGCAAAAAATAAAAATAATACTTTGTAGAAAATAAACATATTATTAATATAATATTATAAAACTATTATATAGAGTTTAGCGAAGTATTTTTCATTTAATACAAAAATATAGTTAGATTTTTGTGTTCTGCCATGTGGCACCATTAAGAAATAATTGAAGAAGTTTTTATAAGCATATATCGGTGTATTGGTACTTTTGTAGTAAATTGTTTTCATTTAAGAACCGCTCGTCATTAATAATAATAATAATAATAATAATAATTGCGATGAAATTAACGGTTCGTTTGTAACTTATTATTCTATACAGCATACTTTTTATAAATATTTTATGTTTATTGGACATAATGTAACATTTAATTATATCGTATTGACGATTGAATTCCGAATGCAATTATTCTATACATTAATCCACTGCTGCTTTAGTTCACGGGTTTTTGATTTAATCACAATTCACAACTCACCTAAACGTTCATCGAAAATTACATTATTCGAAGAAAATCTATTTACACAAAGCATAATATGTAGTAAATAGTAATCGTTTTTATCATATTTATTATATTATGTTTTTGATTCTATACTGTTGCAGGGAGAAAACTTCACCGTCATGTCGGTAAGAAAAACGAACAGTCGTATATATTATAAATGTGTATTAATCATTTATTATAAGGTACTGCAATATTTATACCTTAAATGACCTAACATTTGTCTGTTTAGACGGAAACTGCTTTAATTTACGACGCCGTCCATCTATTTGCCAGAGCACTCCACGACCTGGACAGCAGCCAAAAGATTGATATAAAACCATTGAGCTGCGATGCTTCTGATACATGGTCCCACGGATATAGTTTAATAAATTATATGAAAATAGTAATGCAAAATATAAGAAATATTGTGTTCAATATTTCATGATTTCCTTCATGTAATAAATAATGTACATTTATTTTATGTTTTATCATTTTTTTTTGTTATCGTCATCGTATAGGTAGAAATAAGCGGTCTGACTGGGGTCATAAAGTTCGACAACCAAGGATTTAGGACCGACTTTGAGTTAGACGTGGTAGAAGTGAACAAAGAAGGACTATCAAAGATAGGAACTTGGAACTCCAGCCAAGGGATAAACTTCACCAGGTCTTTTGTTGAAGCCTACTCTAGCATCGTTGACAATTTGCATAACAAAACACTGGTCGTCACTTTGATCTTGGCAAGTATTTCCATATAATATGATATATAATGTATATTAGGGATGTGTTGAAGTTAAGTTTTAAAAAAAAATTCAAATCAATTTTCATTTATACTCGAATATTTCGAACTTACTTGTACATTCTAAAACTATATCATATATGATATATTCGAATAAGTAATTAAATTTCTCTCGAATTTTTAACTTTTATAATTTCTTTAAGATCGAGGATTCGATGAGTTCGGGAAACTGTCACTAGGTTATGTTCATAAACTATTATTAATTAATTTTATATTACTTTTATAAAGTCGCTGATTATAAAAAATTGTAAATCGCCGCAAACAAAATTATACGACAGTTTTTAGTTTTGAGAACACGATTAAATTATGATTTATACAAAGTTATATACATATATATATATATTTAAGATGTAGTAATATTAAATTCATTTAAGTATAAAAACAAAAACAAAAAACAATTATACTGATAAAAATTTGAAATTTTACAAGCGCCGAAATGTCGTGTTTACGAGCCAAGTCGGTGCATAATATATTTATATATTTTTAATCGACGATGGTACGTGTATTTTGCAGAGTTCGCCTTATACTATGCGCCGCGAATCCAGTCTAAAACTAGTGGGCAACGATCAATTCGAAGGATACGCGATCGATTTGATATACGAGATATCGAAACTATTGGGCTTTAACTATACACTGAAACTTGTGCCAGACGGTCGTTATGGTTCTTACAACGAAGACACAAAAGAATGGGATGGGATGATGGGAGAGCTTTTACAACAGGTTGGTCTCGTACATATACAAATAAATTATTATAACTATAAGTTAGATTAACTTGTTATTATATTTACGTATGATAACCTTATCTGAATATTAAAAAATTATAATTACAGGTACAGTAATCGTCCTGTCTGTTGCCTAACACAAATATCACATACTATACTATAAATATATATATATATATATATATAAACCATGATTATATTTATACAATGTTTCAGAGAGCAGACTTAGTGGTGGCTGATCTAACTATTACCTACGATCGCGAACAAGCTGTAGATTTTACTATGCCATTTATGAACCTCGGTAAGTATTTTCCTTTGCACCCTAAGTCTCAATAACCCATAAATTACATTAAAATGAAATGCAGGAATCTCTAAACTACGAATCGTGAACAAGTTTTTTACTTGTCTTGCCTAGGCGATAATCACAGCGATTAATCCAAATATGAACTATTCATACAAAATGTATATTGTTTATTTTTATTTTATATTTCAAGGATTTATTATGCATCATAATTTACATATAGGATTAGGTACGTTGAACATTAAACATAAATATATTATTTAAAAAAAAAAAAAGAAGTAATGTACGAGTAAAATACACAAATGAATCTTTACAATTATTTTATAAACAATGGTGTGTCATAATATTAAATATACAGTTAAAAACAAGCGCTTTTTTATTGTACTCATTAAATTTTTATAAAATTAATAAATGTAGATGAGATTATACATATTTTTTGCTACAAAGTGATTTAATTTTTAATTTTTAATCGATTTATTTTTCTCCCAATAAAAATTTATTAAATATTTACGTATCCTTGAAGCCTCAACAATACTCTAAAAAATCTGCACATATAATATATATATATATTATTGACAAGTATTATCTTAATACAATTGCAGGCATAAGTATTTTGTACCGGAAGCCAATCAAACAACCACCGAACCTATTTTCATTTTTGTCTCCACTGTCGTTGGACGTGTGGATTTACATGGCCACGGCGTATCTTGGCGTATCGGTTCTCCTCTACATATTAGCAAGGTATAACGTGTGTTTCACTAATTCCTATTATTATTATTATAAAATACTTAATAATAATAGTATATTATACGTTAAAATGTTTATAATATACTAAATAAATCGAATAAAATAATACATTACAAACTATGATAGTATAATATGTATACATGGTACTTCAACTATTATAATAATATAGCTATAATATTATATAAATTGTAAAAATGTGATTTTGTGGATAAAAGATTCACCCCATACGAATGGTATAACCCCCATCCGTGTAACCCAGATCCGGATAACCTAGAAAATCAGTTCTCCCTCATGAACTGTATGTGGTTTGCGTTCGGATCTTTGATGCAACAAGGCTGCGATATACTTCCCAAGTAAGGAAACGTTAAATGGAGTATCTGTGTACATAATAGATACATACATAATATATAGATATTGCACCGTCACGTATATATTTTTATATTGCATTGGACGCAACGATGTTGGCGCGTAGGTATAGGATTAGCAACCGTAAAAATCCGTTTTTATTACTGCTCACGTATACAGACGACACATATATAAGTATATGTATATACCTACTACACCAATCTATTATATTAAATAGCTCCTGTAGTTTTTGCACGTTTTGTGTTTAGGTTTAGTCCGTATGAATGGGAAAATCCACATCCTTGCAACTCTGAAGCCCCAGATGTTTTTGAAAACAAGTTTTCTTTGAACAATTCACTGTGGTTTACGATCGGCTCTCTGATGCAACAAGGATCTGATATGGCTCCTAAGTAAGTATTTTAAGTTTGCATGCAAACGTTCCCAGCTATAACTCATTCGTTATGGCTCGCTCAGAGGGCCGATCTCCGCTGCATTTATTATTATATTTTTATTTTAATCTTAAACTTTTTGTATCCATCCATTTCTAGTATTTGACAAGTATTTATTGATTTATTAGTTGCACGGTATTTTGCTTTTCGTTCGTCCAAAAAAAAAAAAAAAAAACAATAATAATAAATAAATATATTACTTTAAATAATTATATGACTTATAATCATCATACCGTTTAATCACAGAGCCGTTTCCACAAGAATAGTGGCCGGCATGTGGTGGTTTTTTACGTTAATCATGATCTCATCGTACACGGCTAACTTGGCGGCGTTTTTAACCGTGGAAAGAATGGACTCGCCAATTGAAAGTGCCGAAGATCTTGCTAAACAAACGAAAATAAAATACGGTGCACTTCGTGGTGGCTCGACAACCGCGTTTTTCAGAGTAATATTTACCGAAACAAACATCAATTGAAATTTGAAATTTACTAATTAAATTATGTGATTTTTTTCCAAGGATTCAAATTTTATTACATACCAAAGGATGTGGTCATTTATGGAATCGTCACGACCAAGTGTGTTTATGTCTTCTAATAACGAAGGTGTAGAAAGAGTTGTAAAAGGAAAAGGAAACTATGCATTTTTAATGGAATCCACTAGTATTGAGTACGTGATTGAGAGAAATTGTGAGCTCACTCAAGTCGGAGGGCTTTTGGATTCAAAAGGTTACGGCATAGCGATGCCACCGAGTAAGTTTATATATGGGTTGTATAGATATTTGTCTTAATCTATATGAATGCTATAAATTTAAATTATTTATTTTATGTGTTTGTTTGTTAGATTCTCCATATAGAACAGCGATTAGCGGGGCAGTATTAAAACTTCAAGAAATCGGTAAACTACATAAGCTAAAAACAAAATGGTGGAAAGAAAAAAGAGGCGGTGGCGCTTGTCGGGTAATCAGATTAAAACATAAATGTTAGAACTTCTTATGACAGTTAAATTAAATTTTTACTAGGACGATACTTCAAAGTCCAATAGCGCGGCCAATGAGTTGGGTCTGGCTAATGTAGGTGGCGTGTTCGTAGTGCTAATGGGTGGAATGGGTGTAGCTTGTGTTGTTGCCGTGTTTGAATTCGTATGGAAGTCTAGAAAAATAGCAGTCGAAGAGAGGGTATATAATAATTAAACACTCACGAAAAATGATGGTACCAATCTATAAATTGCATATTTTTGTCTTTGATTTCAGATTATTAAGTACCATACGAAGTATAGAAAATGAGTTATAAAATCACACTGATATTTTACACTTGACTATAATATTAATTATTTTTTTTTAATGTGTCAATTTATTTGTTTATGATTTGATTAATTTATCTTAGACTAAAGCATATATTATATTATACTGTATTATAAGTTGCACATTCGAATAGTAATACACCGGTAGCGGGAAAAAAAATTCCAAGTATAAATATATTATTATAAGGCAAATTATTAAAAAATCCCAAACTTTAAAAACGGCGTATTGTTTTTTATTGTTTAAAAAAATGTTTTTTTATATTCAATTTTTAAACTTTTAAATTTGACTATTTTTTTAAGAGTCTTATATAACTGATGGTTTTAATTTTTTGTCTATAAATAAAATGGTTTATACAGCAATATATACATTCCAATTTTGTAACGCATTTATATAATGTTATATAAATATAAATATATATCTCATATATAATAATAGTACCTAGGCTTTATAATCCTGTGTTATTCTCGATAATAATAACTGGTTATGAATTACAATGTTGTATTTATTGTATATTTTATTTATACTGGACGATGTATAATCTAATCTAATTATTAAAAAAATAATAAAATTTTTCAATTGTTTGATTTGACTTTAATAAATCTTCTAACTATTGATAAATTCCAATTATAGCTATTTGAAATTGAACGTTATAAAAGAAACCACATACCATGACCGACTTCAATAAAAAAACTGATATCAATACATATTACAGTACCAAATATCAAAACCAAAATGATATATCTGTCATAGGTATTAGGTATACTTACAGTAATGCAAATATCTAATAGTCAAATATTCATTGGTGTTTAAATTAATCATTTTTTAAGTGTATAGCTTCAAAACAATTTGAAAATTTTCGTAATTTTATAAAGACGAATAATGCTCAAAAAATTAAGTTCCCTTTTTATTTTTTTTAAATTAGGCGTAAACAAAAAAGAAAAGGTTTGTATCAAATACGAAAATTATGTATAAATTGAAAAAAACAAATGTTTTTAAATAGAATACCTAAAATATTTTGAAAATTATTTCATTTATAGTAAATTTTAATAGCAAACATGAATATTTAATAGAAATTTCAACCCTGCAATTATTATTATTTTAGATAAAATAAAAGAACAAAATCGATTTTGACATTTTGTCAAAAAATAGTTTATTTTTAAAATTTCTGCATTTTTTTTACAGATTATTATTTTCAATAATCACACAATAACTTTTTATTTTATTTATTACTTATATTTAAAATGTTTAAATATAATTTATTAAATAAATTTAAAATGAACTTTTTTATTATTTTTATTTTTTGAGATTTTTACATAAATAATTAAATTGTGTAATTTCGGTCTATCTTTCTTAATAATTTCTTTATACATACATGAAATTATGTAGAAATGTGACTAATGTAAAGGTATGTATTAACTTTATAAAATAGTTCATTCATATTTTTGTTATTTTTAAATTTATTTATTTGGTTACAAATTAATTTTAATTTGCACTTCTCATGGAAAAATGTTGTAGTATTTATAATTTCAATTTGTTTTTCATTAACATGTTCAATAGTAAATTATACAATGTTTTTTTGTCATTCCTTATTCCTAGATACTAAAATAGTAAATTAATCTAATTTTTCATTAGAAACAAAAAAAAGTAGATGTTATCAAAATATAATGAAGGTAAGTTGTCAATTATTATGAATTAAAGTTGATTAAGGTAATTATTAGATGTTATTAAATGTTCGAATTGGTAAATAATCTACTTATTGACAAATCGCCATACGTCGCAATAAATCATCTATCGTAGATTTGTGAAGATATTACTTAGGATGTTTGAACCACCATTTTTAAATATTATTGTTTATAATCGTTTATAGATATTACCTAGTCGAAATTTTTTGTAAAATATACTTTTGAAGATAACCTTAATAGAAATTATTTGGCGAATTCAGATCAAGACTATGAGGTGACCAACGTACTTCTGGAGTGACATTCTTGGTGAGTAATAAATATTATTAATATTTGATTTTGGTCAGTAATTTAAATAAAATAATATTTAAAATAAATACAATAGGAATCATATTGCATACGAGTCTGCAATGGAGTACCACATTTTATGTCTTTTGTGTCTTTGGAAACCGTTACCAGGGTAACCGTAACGCTTTTCGATTCTGTGTGCCGAAGCAAAGACATAAAATGTCAAAAATAAATATTTTTTTTAATATTAAAACAACTTAATTTTGTTTTATCAAAATCTAGATAATAATAATATTTGATTGCGCATAATATTAGTGACTTAGATGTATATTCTGTGTATTCATAAACTAAAATGATTGATTTCGAAATGGCTCATATTGATTTAGGCTCGTAATACATATCTATTTCTATCAATTAATGTCTGAAAAATGGCCGATATATAAAAATTTAGTCATACTACATCAGATAGACGAATGGTGTCTTAACACAAGTATTATCATAAATTCATAATCAAATAATACTATTAGCATTAACCAAATAATCTCAAATCAGTCCAAATATGACGTTGGTCCTTCTTGAACTAAGTCACAGAATTATTATAACGATGTTTGACTGACATAATATAATATTATAAATACACCGTGAAATAATTAATGCGTATAGCGTACTGTGTACCGTCCATAAACGATTTTCGACATTATATTTTGTAATATTTTAACGGTATAATTTTCGTATTATTCGTATTTTCTATACGTATATATTATATTATTATTATAAGCGTCGGTCTCTGTTTGGACGAAACGCGTCGCTTGAAATGTCCGTCTCCCGCATTCGTGTCGCAGCAAGCGTCCTGGACTAAAAATAATACCAAAAACCGTGCCAAAAATATAGGTACACGCCGGTTGGTGGGAGGTAGAGGTAAGGTTCTATAACTAGTGGTATAACTATCTGCGTACAATAGCATCGTAACAGTGGTGTGCGATCGTTCGGAGGATCTATCGGTATTAAAGTTCGTGCATTTTACGCGTTTCGACCGGATAAGAATAAAACATCTAATTCATGCTTATACATGTTTATCTGTCGACGCGATTTGAACTGTGGTGAATTTACTTCGTCCTTATTTTTTCTATCCTTGGACAATGAATTTGGTCGCCGATTTATTGGTACCATTGGTTTTGATTTTGGCCAGCGGTAAGCGATGCGCCGGCGACTCGACTATTACTTTGGGTAAGAACGAAGTATTATATTATTTATATGTTATTACACACGCATATTGCACAATATTATGATAGATGTATAGGAATATTATGAATATATATTACAGCATATTATGTACACAGATCAGTGCTAAATATATCCATGCGCGTATATACATATAGGAGAAGCTAGGGACGAGGGTTAATGTGTTGAATCGATTTCTGAAAAAGTTTGTTAAAGTTTATTTTAAAAAAGTACCTGTATTTTTTTGACATGACGGATAAGATTAATTTCAATAATTGTTTACTTGTGATAACTTTTCTACCAATAATAAACATACAAATTAAAAACCATAATAATTAATAATATTTTGAGTTGAAGTATCATTTATATAATACGCATTGCACGCTGTTACTTAAAACGATAAATATTTATTCACCTATCTGTGATTCATATTGTATTCGTATACCACGTGTGTACAAGATATAAGTTATCAAATAATTGTATGGCATGTGTAAACATTGTATTTCTGTAACGAAATAATCGTAAAGCGTAATGTATGGAATGTCGTTAAAAATTTATAATCTTTTAACTATAGATATATGTATATTGTAAGCCGACAGCTTTGTCTAGCTTTGAGTTTTTATCATATAAACAAAACATATTTCTTTCAAAACTTTTTGTCTATACTCGTATATTATACTCGTATTTTTGTTATTTAAAATGTTGTAAAGGGCTTTTAAATAAATATTTATAATGAGGGGGGCAGGTACGTACACAAAAAAGAAATTGGGGGGGGGGGGGGGGGGGGTTATAAAAAATTTACAACGATCAATATTTATCGATGAATGATGATATAAATAAACTACACAACTATTAATTTTCGGGGGAGGGGGGGGGTTAACATTGACTATATGCGCACAAACTATGAAGTTGTTATATTATAAAAAATATATTTAGGGATTTTGTACAACGAAGAGAACTCGATGCTAGAAACGGCCTTTAAGTCTTCTGTGGACGTTGCAAAGGCCAAGATGACGGATAGTGGTGTTCAGTTAAATGTCGTCAGCAAAATAGTCCCACTTTACGATTCGTTCGAGACCCAACACCACGGTAAGCTTGACGTTATACTGTATTATTTTACAGGAGATAATAATGTTTTACACTCTTGTTCTAAGTATGCGAAATGCTCGTTGACGGCGTGTCCGGCATGTTTGGCCCGTCCGCCGGGGACACAGCTCCCATCGTGCAATCGATTTGTGACTACAAGGAAATCCCTCACATACAGACCCGGTGGGATATAAATCAAAAACGAGGGTCTTGTCAAATCAATCTATATCCACACCCGAACACTTTGGCCGAAGTGATTACTTTATTATAATACCAATATTATATAAATATTGACTGCAATCAGTGTTCGAATTGGGAAAAATCAAGTAGCTCAAGTCAATAATGTGAAAATTGTATTTTAGGCGCAAAATTATTTATACTAAGTAGAGAGAGGATTTACTATAATTTTATTTTTACTTATAAATTAAAAATATAATTCATGTTAGCGAACATAGATTAAGTTCACCTAAATATTATTCTATAAAATTTAGTTATCACAATAATAATGAATATTAATTTTTTTAAATTTACATTTTTTGATATAATCAAACAAGATAAAAAAAAATTATAATAACTGACAACATTTTACTCAATTTTCCTGATTAAGATAATAATGAATAAGTAATAACACATGTTATTAATGCGTTCGGCGAAAGAGGGAGAAAGAGAGATGGAGTGAAAGGGATCGTTAGATGAATGAAGTGATTATCAAGTAAATTTACTGGTCTAAAATTAAACCAAAAAGCTTAAAAATTTTAAAATATAAAGTGTTTTTTTAATTAGTCTATTGATAAGTTCTTTGACAAAAATTTAAATCTACATTTGATGACAAATTAATTCGGGTATTAAGTTGTACCGTAGCCGTTTCCCCGATCCAGTTAAAAATAATAGTATTGGGGTAAAAAGAAATAGAAGAACTCTGACCTTTAACACACTAACCTCTACCTCAAAATTCGAACACTGATTAAAATGTATATTCACTAATAATATAGTCTATAGATAATACGAGTATATATTATAACTCTGAGCAAAAACCGACGAGTTTTCGTATCCGTTGCAGGCACTCATCGATATTATCGTTGCCGTCAACTGGGAGAGCTTCACTATTATCTACGAAAACAACGACAGTCTAATGCAAATCACCAACATCCTCAAGTCACCGCCGACCAGTTATCCTATTCGAATAAGACAGCTCAGTTCAGGACCTAATTATCGGTAAATCGTGGTTAAAGAACAGATGAGCATGGCGTGTTGGCGTTTTAGTAATTTATTATATAGTTATAATATCACGTAATAATAAAACGGCTGTCAAATATAATGCTAAGAACTCTGTAAATTATAATAAAGTGAAAAAAGATATAAACAAACATATCATAATCTATAATAATAATTATATAATATTTATCACATAAATATTAATATTAATATTTATTAAAAGTAATAATTATTACAAACTAAAAACAAAAAATGTATTATTATCATTACATGAATAAATATATGAAAAATTGATAACTAATAATTCATAATATAAAACTAAATACAATTAATTCATTATAATTATACATTGCAATTAATCATCTATCAATATCTATTGATATCTATTGTTATAATAATAAGATATGAACAGTATTTATTTAATAGGTAGGTAGGTAGTATATACTTATTACTTATGTATAGGCTAATCGTACGCTACAAATAAGTTAGCGTTAATACATATATATTTTTTTTAATTTCAGAAAAGAACTTCGCGAAATTAAAGATTCCGGAGAAACAAAAATACTATTAGATTGCTCGTTCAACATACTGTCGGACGTGCTATTACAAGCGCAGCAAGTGGGACTCATGGGATCAGAACACAATTTTATAATTGCATCTCTAGTTAGTACAACGATACACGGAAAACCAATTTCAATAATATTATACGCCTTATTTCACGATTGACTGTTTAAATTTTTTTAGGACATGCATACCTTGGACTTGGATTCGTTCAAATACAGTGGGACGAAGATCACTGGCATGCGGTTGGTGAGACCACTAGACGTCGAGTTCCAAAACATCGTATCATTGTGGACGGACAATTTAAGCCCACTCGAACCTGATGACAAAACGGTTTTACCCGAGACTATCCAGGTTCGAATGCAGCGATCGTCCAATACTATACATACTCTTATTAATTAAAATAATCGTACTATCACTTGATGCACACGCAATAAATTATCATATTATTTATTATTACTAAAATAATTAACTAGATAAATCGAAACATTAAAATATACATTCTGGATGTTATTGCGTATTAAACCTAACCGTGTTGTACTTGTATGCAGTTGGAGTCAGCTTTGATCTACGACGCCGTGCAATTGTTCACGACGTCCATTTACAATCTAAGCAAAGAGTTCGAAATCAACGAGACGCCGACTCCGTGCAATTCCAGTCTTTCGTGGAAGCACGGATTCACTTTAATCAACTATATGAAAATGGCCGTAAGTAATAATATTATAATAATTCATTTAGTAGATACCTACCTATTATAATATGCGTCATTATTGAACAATAAAGTTGGTACTCGGGATCGGGAATTCTTGGGAATATTAAAAACTGCCATATTTAATAAAAACACTAGGATGGTCCTCTGGTATAAATAAAAAAAAAATTGCAAAATCTTCAAGTAACCCTCTCGAACCGGTTCCATTATTTAAAAAAAAGTATAAGAAAAAAATTGAAGACAAATTAGTAATTTTTAATCCGTGCAATAAAAGCTCTAAAGTTTAATAATAACATTTTTTTCGAAATCACTAGTTTTTGAATATAATTAATCATAACTCTTAAAAGAATGATTTTATAAAATATTGTAAACACTTTAATTGCACATTATTATATTATTACTACAGTTGTATATCTACTTATACATTTTTTTAAAAATATTTAATTCATTAAAATCACAAATAAAAAATAAGGACCACCCTAAAAACACGTATAGTTAACACGTAATCTAGTTATAATTTATACACTTTCAAGCAGTATAAATATTTTCAAGATTAAAATTTATCAAAAACTTAAATAATTAAATTAAATAGGTATACCACCTATTACTTAGTAATTTAGCCTTATATATAATGTCTAAACTATATTCGCTCCCCTTCTTTTTGTATGGTTTTCGTAAAATTCCACACGTCCCCGGAAATTATCTATTACTAAATTAGTTACGACCAATGCGCTTTGATAATCGAAAAATCTAATTCAGAAAGATTTCAAAGGACTCACCGGTAAGATAAAATTTGATCAAGAAGGTTTCCGGACGGACATCGAATTGGAACTAGTAGAGTTGACACAGAACGGTTTGCGGGTAACCGGAACGTGGAGTACAAAAACTGGAATTAACGTCTCGTCAACACCTAAACCGGAAATTGTACCAAGCGAAAAAGATTCTGATTTGAGGAATATGTCATTTGTCGTAATAACGGCGTTGGTGAGTGGTAAATTTTACACTTTTACATTAAGTTATTATTAAAGTAAATTTACATCAGTACATCACGAATATTTTATGTACCCTGTCAAAAAAAAAAAAAAAATATTGTTTCATAGTTATATTCCTTCGTATTATTATGCAATTACAAAACCAAAACTATTATTTTGCTATATTACTAGTGGAAATTTACTACAATTGTAATTATTAGCGTATTCTAAAATTTAAATTAGATAATTGGTACATTGCAAACTATTTACAAATTATCAATAATATATTTTACTGAACTAAATATTATTAATAAAGTATTAAGTAATAACTTAGGTATAAAATATATTAAATTTAAATTAGATTTAATATCAATATATTAAATATATAATATAAAAACTTTTTTTTATAATACTGATAAAACTAATAGATTTTAAAAATATTAGTTAATTTTTTTCTCATTTTATGTTACCATAAGAATTCAAATTTAAAAGGAATTTTAGGGCCTTAATGAATTACATTGGGTGTTTTAAAAATACACAATGGCAATTATTTTACTGCTTAAAAAAATTACCAGTCGGCTACAAAACAAAACTGTTTTTTGTAACACGCTGGACATCTGAGCATTCCATTATTGTTTTTAAAATTTTACATAATACATATTATCAAAATTATTGTTATCTTTGCTTTGGTTGACAGACACAACCGTATGGCATGCTTAAACTTTCCAGCAATACCCTGAAAGGCAACGACCGTTACGAAGGTTTTGGAATCGATTTAATCAAAGAGCTCAGTGAAATGAGCGGTTTCAATTACACTTTTATAATACAAGAAGATGCGTCCAGTGGTTATAAAGATGAAAAAACAAAAAAGTGGAGCGGGATGATTGGAGAAGTTATAAATGGAGTAAGTGCATATGATAAAATTAATAAAAACACAGAAATTGACCTAATCAATATGCTGTTTATAAATTTGTATTTTCTTCAGTATTGTTATAACGCATAGGTACTTTGATAGCAATCATCATTTTGTGAAAAACAATCGTTTTGTACAGAACTTAAAAATATGTATCAGCATACTATTTATTACTGTTATTGTCATTCATAATCAATCGATAAAACATATGATTAACTTAAGTAACATTTAACTATAATTTATTATATTATTGCGGTGATTATTACGTAAACATAATATATATCATACGTTTAGTTAATTGAATAATAAAAAAAAAACAATATCAATAATTGATATGTAACATAATTAATACTCAGCGACTAAATTACAACTAAATCAGTGACAGATATGTGTTGTTAATGCAGATTATTATAATATTTTAATATATTATCATTTATTATACTTTTTTCCATATTGTGGTAATCATTGGTTGTTATATAAATATGGCCACTATAGATTCTAAATTTTAAATACTAATTACTGAATTGGTAATATTGAAAAATGAATCACTACCATAGGAAATAAGACACTAACCAAATAATAATTTTTTCTTTTTAAATATTAGCAATAACACCTAAATAAAGTATATTTTATATGTGCTTAATAATCATGCATTTCCGCAGCAAGCTGATTTAGCAATTGCCGATATCTCTATCACTAGACAACGAGAACATGACGTGGATTTTACCAGCCCGTTCATGAATCTAGGTAAGTGTCTTTCTGTATGTTACGTAAAATATTTAACTAGACAACCTATCCAAACTTGTTTCCACTATCACCTGTTTAGTTCCCAACTTTTTTGGACGTAGTTAAGTGTTGTATATTATGCGCTGTCTCCGTTTTTAACCTTACTAGGTAATGCAACAAATATTATGTTGTTTAAATACAAAAATCTATTTTACTCTGTTATTTTAAATATAGGTGTAAATTGAACAATTCTCGCATAAAAAAGAAAAAAGAAAAATATCAACGTTAGTGTTTTTTTTTCAATATTTTAATTTTCAAGCAAATATTGAGTAGGAGTTTTAAAATACGAAATATATATAATATTATAATCTAGAACAATATTATTATGTTGGGTGATCATAATGGGATGCACGGCGTATTGTATAGGCAAAATAGGTACATACTGTAACCATGTTATTACTTGTATTACTATTATAATTTATAATACTGTTATGATTTATAACTATTGATAGCACATTTTGTTGGACGATCTCAAGTATTTCTCATTAACCGCCATTTTATGATGGAAGGATTTTCATATAAATTTCAAAAACTCAGCTTGAATTTTAATTAGCAAGGTGTATATTGTAATTTATTGTAATAAAAACAAATTTTCGAAAACCTACATTTCAACTAGGAAAACTGTGCGAAAATGAAATGTATTGCATTATAAGGCCAATGAAAAAAAAAATTATTTTAAAAATATTTTATAACGTCTGTTAAATATTTCAGGCATCAGCATATTGTACAAAAAGTCGACCAAGAGTTCGCCGAGTCTGTTTTCATTTTTGGCACCGTTCAGTTCCTTCGTTTGGCTTTGGGTAATAACGGCCTACTGTGGTGTGTCCGTTCTTTTATTTATCATGGCCAGAATCAGCCCGTACGAGTGGACCAATCCTTACCCTTGCATTGAAGAGCCCGAGTACTTGGAAAACCAGTTTAGTTTGTCAAACGCGTTTTGGTTTACGATCGGATCGCTGATGCAGCAAGGTTCCGACATAGCTCCGATGTAAGTATGATGAGACTTTTACACGACATAACGATTTAAAATTTTATCCATATAAATACTAACTAAATTAAACGAAATTGCACTGTGGTTAGATATTATGAAAATATTAATTGTTTTTTTTTAATTTAAATATTTATGTAACTGGCTATGATCTCTACAAAATTGACTTAGGTCATGATTATTACTAAGAATAATTGATAATATTGTTTTTTTGATTCCATAGTGCTGTATCCACTAGATTGGTCGCAGGTATTTGGTGGTTCTTCACACTCATCATGGTTTCATCTTACACTGCGAATTTAGCTGCTTTTTTGACTGTCGAGAGTGTATCGGAACCATTTAAAGACGTAGAGGATTTAGTGAACAATCAAAACATTATCACATTTGGTTTAAAGAAAAGAGGATCTACCGAGGAATATTTCAAGGTATGATTTATTAAAATACAATATAACTATGTATAATTATTATTATCGTTGAACATTTCTTGAAGTACAATATCTTATATGTTTATCATACAGTTTATATAATAAATTATTTTTATTAAAATTTTTATATAATATGACATTGTTACATTGTTGAGGTCTGTAGAAGATACTTGAATTCTACACAGAATCGTAAACATTTATGCGTACATGTACATACAATTATATGCTTATAATTTATCATCAATTTATGTCACGCAATTATAAAATACATAATATTTTATAGTAGGTACTATAACATAACATATGATCTGCAGGATAATATAGAACTATGCACTATTAAGATTAAATTTTTATTTCAATAGGAATCAACAAATCCAACTTATAAAAAATTATTTGACGTTTTACAAAAAAACCCAGCCTGGTACACTTCTAGTAATGATGAAGGCGTCGCAAAAGTACTCAAGGAAAACTATGCATTTTTCATGGAATCTACATCAATTGAGTGAGTATAACCAAAATACCAGTGTACCTACTATTAAAGTGATTAGTATTATTTAACTTTTTTGAAAACGCATGATTATTGTCAATTGTACTGTAATATAGCTACTACGAATACTATACTGTGATCACTTAGCTGTATATATTGTTTTAAATATAATTAATTAAATTTTAACTATGTCACAATGAGTGTTGATCCTTGTGACACGCGGGATTCTTTAAAAATATTTCCCCTCTCCGACGTTTTTGAGTGAAAAAATATAATTTATTTATGTCATGTATTAATCAATAATTTACTACCATTTGTATTTAAAATAATGTCACACCCCATATGGTTTTTTACGTCTTACTAATGGGTAGCATAAAAATTAGTACCTTAAATACTGTGTTGCTATAGTATAGTTTTAATAAAAGAGTAAACTGAATTATTAAAAAATTTGTTAGTAAAAGTATCATTTATGATTTTGAGTTGCTTTAAATGATATAAACATTTTTAAACGGGTTATTATCAGGTATTTATTTAGATAACTCAATTATTATTATATTGCAGTAACATTTGTACTATATGGTTTTTTTCTTTTTTTACTAAAAATGTTAACAAACATTTTATTATAGGTACATGGTCGAGCGGAACTGCAAATTGGCTCAAATCGGCGGGCTGTTGGACAACAAGGGTTACGGGATTGTGATGAAAAAAAGTATTCTATCTAATATTGTGTGCGGTTGAAATAAATAATTAATATAATTTATTATGTTGTCAATCTATTAACCCGATGCGTATATATTGTGGCATTGTGTTTACACAGATGCGAGTTTCCGAAATGTCCTGAGCGCAAACATATTGAGCCTGCAGGAGAAGGGCAAACTGACAGCTCTGAAGAACAAATGGTGGAAAGAGAAACGCGGGGGCGGAGCGTGTCAGGTTAGTACGACGGTCTCGATAGAAGTGAAAAAAATTCTCACTACAAGCCATATAATAAATTAGTTATTTGCATGTAAAAATCGCGCAGAATTGTTGCTGGCACGGAAACCTACTTTAAGAAAACGGGTCGAGTCGTAATATAGTTTTAGAGGAAGTTAAGCGAGGAATTATTTTTTTTTAAAATTAAAAAATTATGTTAAACTTACAATATATTATTATGCTTATAACAGAGAGAGTAGGAAAGTTGTACCTTATATTTTTGTACATTTCTTGACGCGATGATAATTATTATAATATGTTTAATAAATATAATATTATGTAGGACACTGATAATAACGAGGCCAGTGAGTTGAGCATGAAAAACGTGGGTGGCGTATTCATTGTACTGTGCAGTGGCGTTGCTGTTGCCGCTGTATTGGCGGCTCTGGAAATGTTTTGGACCCTATGGAAAACGACCAGCAAAGAAAAGGTTCGTATATGTATTATAACGTAGAGCCACTGATCGATATACTTAAAATCTGTGGTTAAGAAGTCAATATCTGTTGAAAATATCTATTACTTTGAACGTCATAATAAGCTTACGTAAGATGAATAGTGACAAAAATGTTTTAAGCTACATCGAAATATTGTGAAAAGAGTAATAATTCAATGTCATCAAACTAAACATAAAGAAAATTAATAAGTATTTCGGGTTAAGCATACGACAATACATTGCTAATTACCAATTTTTAAATGTCTTCTTGTGAGTGACTGCGATGTTGGCCTTTTAACCACCGACATAATAATATACACTTAACTGATACCGCACATGTTGCCACAGGTTTCGTTCAAGAGCGAGTTCAAAGACGAGCTTAAGTTCATTGCTAAGTGTCGTGGGTCCACGAAACCGGCTAGGAAGAATCAGAACAGCAGTACGGATAACTCGAACCCGACCGGATCCAATCAGTACATTAATTCAGACCGTCACTACGACTACGATTCGTGATGATGACACGAAAACGATAGGACAGCTTTCGGGACGTTATTTTCCTTTTACTTGTCGAACGAGCGTCCGCTTCCAATTTTTAATCCGTAAACAATATGCAATACGATAATATTATATATTTTATATATATATGCATTATACACACACATATATATATATATACACATAGTATTCATCAGCAGTATCAATTATTATAATAAAATGTACACAAATTGTATACCTATAATATAATATATAGGCTCTTAAAATGTAATGAAGACAATATTATTCGAGCGTATAAAAAATAATAATTAAAATAAAAATAATTATTAAATAATAATAATAAAAAAAAAAAAAATTATCACAGTCATTTTGTTTTATATATTTATATATATTTTTTTTTTTTTTTGTAAACGTAAAAAAAAAAACGAGCGATTGAATTCCTATATTTACACAAATATATTTACATTTCCGCAGACCCGAGTGCGAAACACTCTATTCTCGAGACGGACGGCGGATAGAGGTATATTACGTATAATATATACTTATTACATAATATTTTACAATCTTAAGATTATAATAAATTGCTATTCCCACGGGCGAGCGCGGGATTAGTGCGACGCCGCCGCCGCCGATGTCGCCGCGGCAGCCGCCACCGGTCCCGTCCGGTCCACGTTGATGGGCGCGGCCCGTTCCATCAGACACTCGATGCTGGTGCTCTGCTCGTCGGACAGACTGGACGCGGACGACGATTCGCCGCCGCAGACGGTCCGCGCGACAGAAACGACGTCGTCGTCGTCGTCGTCGTCCCGGTTCATCTCGACCAGCACGGTCGTGTAGTCGGGCGGCGGAGCGGTGGACGAAACGGTCTGTTGCGCCGCGTCCGTCGGCGGTGATGACGACGTCGTCGTCGCCGACAGGACCGTGGTCTGCTGGTGGTGATGATGCGGAGAAGACGAAGTGGTCGCCGCGGCCGTTTGGACGGTTCGCGGCGCGGCCGACGAGGACGACGAAGACTCGCCGAGTATCGCCGACTGATGGTGGTTGCCGAGCACGTGCGCCAACCTGCGCACGCTCCGCCGGATGCTCTGCCGCAACATTTTCGCTATCCTATAAGAGCAAAACAAAAAACAAAACGCGAGCGCGCACAGTTGATAAACGGTTCGTCACGTCGGTAGGGTGTGTGTATGATGATAGGAGGCACTTGGAAGTCTGCAGGCGGCCGTGCTACGCGATAGTGTCCGTGTCAAGTGCAAGAAGAAAACACCACCGTGTATGAAAAATATCGCATGCATATTAAAAGACTTATGTGTCTAAGTATATTACGAAGAATGTGTTAGGTAATGTTTTTCTCAATAGGCGTTGTTACACGATTATTGTTTTAAAACATAATATTATTATAATATGATTATTATTACACGTTAAAATAATGTATTGTTAAAATTAAACGTTTTTTTTTTTTTTTTTTACATTTAATTTTGCTTTCAACAGTCTGAGATAAACAGTAATGACTAGGTGGTATATTATAGGTATAAAAATATGACAAAAAAAATACATCATAACATTAACAGTGATTATCAAAAAATAATATGTACAATAATATAAATGACGTAAATACATAATAATATAATATAGTCGTGTAAAGCAGAGCGTGCGATGATGATAGAAAATAATATACTACTAGGTAAGTATACACTAAAACTACTGTTAGTCGTTCTCATAAACCGTTACTAATTCAGTGAATCGTAAAGACCTTGCTCCGGTGGCCGTGGAATACGACGGCGGTGGCGTGTACTTGGGCGGCGGGTCTTCAATCTGCACTGCCGCTGAGCCGTTTACACCCGCCTCGGATGTCGCCTCGCCGGTTTCCGGGGGCCTGCGGGTCTCGATTACGGGCCGGTACAGCATCTGGATCCGCTGTTTTTGGAACAGAGTAAACAAATGGAGTGTGATTCGGTGTGATGTATACAGCTGTGGTATGAAAGGGGGGAGGTAATTATGACATGTAGGAACTCTAATTGGACTTTGCAGACATCGTAATATATTGGTTTTAGGCGTATATGTAAAATATTAAATATCACACTAGATTGACCAGAATGACTACGTATCGCGAATTATGATACAAATCATGTATGAATAAATCAATCGTGCATGTTTTTATATATTTTTAAACTATACGTGCTGTATGTGTTGTAGACATGTATAAACCTATAGTATCAATATCACGTTTATTAATATAAATATACGAATACGTCCAATTATATAGATGGCTTATAATTAACAATTATCACTCCCCTCCTGCGACACACACATAATTAAAAATCTCAGCTACACCATTGAAAAATAAACGGCTTTTGTGATTATAATAGTATAATATTATAACAATAATTATCGTGCACTCACGTCGAACAAGTCTGGTGGTCCGGTAGCCAGGTACCTGCAAGTCTGTATGATTCCAGCAAAGGGGACGATTAGCAGTGGTATGATCTGCAGTAAACAGCCAAACTCGCGACTGGACGTCGACCAATAAGTCGATTGAGAAACGCTTTTCCAGTTGTACAGCCATCGGTATCCACCGTTTTTGAACACGGACGTGCTGAGCAGCTGCGAAGCGAAAATATAGTAATTTTAATATCAAATTTAATATGCTTGAGTACCATTCGATAATAGCATATTTATCAAATAAAAAAAATATATATTATAAATTTGACGACGCTTACGATCAGAGCCACCGGCACGACGATATTCCAATCGAACGAAAGCATCGGCGCCATCCACACCTGCAGGTGATGGTTGGCCTGCGAAAACAACGTTGCCACTACCGTTTCACCGCTGTATGGACGACCGCGCACCATGAACAATGCTCCGATTTCCAACAAATACAGTATCATTATCCACCAACCGCATCCGACACAGTAGTCCATTAAATACACAATGAAAATTCCCAGCTAAAAAAAATAACAAAAAATTCAAATATTTTCATATTATTATGGTCAGGTAAAATTTCGAGTCAGATATAAACGCTGACGTGTGTGACTGTATAACATGTTATGAAGATTATAATAATAGTATGCGCAGTTCTATTCGGATATAAATAATAATTTGATTTGATAATTTTACTCCACTCACTTCAGTCGCCATAAATAGACCAATCGAAAAGGCGGCCGCACACGACAAAAACGTGATCGTTGTGCGCCATTTCCTCAGCTTGAACGGATGCAGAGATATAATACCGCTGACAACGCAGTGCCATATCGCGATCTGTAACGATTTAACCAACAAAGAAGAGGATATAAAGATTAATCGATACTTATTATATGTTATATAATATATACCCTATAATATTGTACGTTTGTGTTTGAAAACATACCTGCTGTCCAATGCCGAACATGATGAGTACGAAATAAAATAGGACGGACCAGAACGGCGAGATGTTCTTGGCGCCAATCATGGCGAACGTGGCCGGAAACAGTTCGGTCGCCAAGCGCATGGCCTGATATCCGCTCTCCTGCGGCATCCCCGGCACGTTATTCTTCATCGTCCTTTCGCCCATAAACAGACTACTGTGCTGCATCCACCGTACGGGCGTCAGATGTTTGCGGGCCTGAGCAGAATTCTGCTTGAACAGAAACGTATAGGAACTCATCCGTTCTGAAAGTATACAAAGATGACGGTCGACGTCGTGAGTACGGCTACGAAGAGTATATGCGTATAACGGTGGTGGGGGAGGGGTAATATGTAGTATATATTATGCAGTGACTTATTTACTTATACTTGAAATATTCACCAAGGAATATTTAGACTGAAGAGGGGCGAAAAGTAAGATACTAAAGACTTACCGAAAGAACTGGGCAGGTACACGTATCCGTGTGCTTCGAGGAGATGTACGCATGTGTTGGCTAAAAACGCGGCCAATATGAGTACGGCTATTGTTAGGATGATCACTAACGAAGCGTCTCTGTGTAGTAAATGCTTAGGTCGATTGTGCGAAGTGATTTGCATTGTGCACGCGCCGAGTATGCCCCACGTGAGAAACGTCTCGGTGAATGCAGCCACCCAACTCTAAAATGTCGACACGATGGTAATGTAATGCTATTATTATGATGATGATGATGATCACTGATCAGAGATAACAATATAATTATAATAATAATCGTATAGTATACGATTTTTTATTTGTATTCTATAAACATGATTTCACTGCAATAACTATATAAGGGCGATGATTGTAAGTTGTTATACTTTGACAGGTGCATGTCGTTCAATGGTACCATTTGACTAGATTAGGTATATTATAATAACTATATTCGTCCTAAATTTCAGTTAACTATAATTTGAAGTAAGAAATAAAAACTGAAATTAAGTTAAAACACCTGTAACTATACGTCATAATATATTAAACAACATAATAGTTATAACTATGAGACTAGAAGACTGTAAACGTTTATAGATAAAACAAGAGGTTTTTTTGTCTTTGTTAGACGTTCAAAAGCAACATTTTATGATAATCATGAGTAAATATAGAATAGTGCGTTTTTAAAATAAAATTTAAAAAAAATGTTTAAATGATAAATTTCTTGTATTTCCTGAAATTCGAGTTTGCAATAAAAAAATCTCTGTATCTGGGCGTAATTTAATGTTACCTTAGTGTTGAGGAAAAATTCGCTCCAATCCGTTTCCGGAAAAATATCGTGATGCTGGAACCCGATCATTGGCGCTAAACCCAACATCTTTGTACACAACATGAACATACCGAAAACCGGTACCAATGAGAATATACACATCACTTTACTGTACGACTTCAGACCTATACAAATTTAAACGGTATTTTTAAATAATGTCACAAAAATTATACGAAAATCAATGTGATTACCTTTACTTAAGCATATGAATACGATTGTCCATATGATCGTCAGGTTGATGACTACCGGCAATTTCAACAAGTTGTCGTTCATCTCGAGTTTTTCCACGTACTTTCTTTGTAGAACTATGCCGTTAAAATAACCCGGTACCGTTTCTTCGATGTTATAACTGACATTTGAAGATAAAGTCCAGGGCATGCCATCTACAACAAAATAATATTACGCATATATTATACAAAACGATTGTTTTAAAATTTACCGTTACGCTTTATAATAATAATAAATAATAAAAATAATATATATGTATGTATGTATTATGTAATAAATAATATAACTGCAAAATTCTGCAGTGACACGCAATATAATAATAATATAGTACGATTACTATTTATTATTTATGGGTAGAATAAATTCATTTCTATAAATACCTTCTTTGTACTCGTCGATAGGTTCTGCCCAACGGTAAACGTCCTGTTTCGTGATGAACGAATCGCGGAAATATGTAAACATCCACGAGATGCCAATCACGGTGTATGTGCCGATGAACGCTTGGGCCAGGAGCAGTGCGATGCCGATCCCCTGTAATCAGATAAATATAATAAAATGTCTGTAAATAATAAAATATTATAAGTAATAACATATCGTGCACTGCGGCGGCGGCGTCCATATGTCTTAGACTCGCGTATATGTATATAATAATAGCAGCCGCGGAGAAAACGTTTGTCGTTTTACGGAAATCCGCTCGCCTCAGGTACATAATATTATATACGTATTATTATTGCCCAAGCTATCCCGTTGCATGGATAAAACGGACTTACCTTGAATATCGGTGATATCCTCCACATGTCCATGACCCCGGCGCCTAGTAATTGGCCGAGCGAACTATGAAACGTAAACAGAGGAATGCCGACTAGCAAAGATAACACTAGGAACTGTAGTATAAAGTTGGCTGCAAAACAAAGAGAAAAATGTGTGAAAAATCAATTTATTTATTATATAATTTATAAAAACAAATTTAAATGGCTACCCATTAATTTTTTTAGATCGTTTTTTTGTTTCTTTAAACAAAAAAAAGAAACTCATGTTTATAATCCAGTTTGAATTAGGCATTATTTATTATTTTTACAACTATACGTATACCAGAACCAATAAAATGTTAACCGAGTGAATAAGTGTTCAACATTTTTTGCGGAGTAAGGGCTAAAAAAGTAAGATTCATTGTTCACCGTTTATAATATACTTAGTGCTTATATATCAATTATAAAAAAAAACTTCTGAAGTACTCAATATTCGTTTTTTTTTTTTTTGAAAACCAAAATCGTCTTATAAACCCTATTTAAGTGGATCAAATGGTATATAATATGTTTAATGCGTTATTCTATATACATCTTATAATATTGCTCACAATAATTGTCTCATTAATTTTCAAGGACCACATAGTGACGACTAACACACCCGGAGGGCTTTGATACCATACATAGTGATTCACCAAGCACTCGCTCACATTTCCATATTTTCAATAAATAATACATTTATTCAAATTCTGATTTATTTAAGACTATTTTCAAATTTTTTTTTTGTTCTAATTATGGAGTGGTGATACAAACTTCTGCGTTTCAAATAAAAATCCTCCATTTTTACTCTAAACTATTTAAAAATAAGTTTTTTGAAAATTACGATGAACCTAATTCAAAATTCAAACGAATAGTTTCTTAGTTATGAAAATGTTTAAACTAAGAATAGAAATCCTTAAAATAATGGTTTAAAAAGATAAAAGCTAGATGTTTATAATGGATCTATTATTTAATACATTTCGATCATTTTTACAAATTATTAATGTTGATAGTAAACTACTCATTAAACTATTTAAGTACTTCAAAAAAATCTCAAGAATTTAAAAATAAAATGGTCATTCAAAAATTTCAAAATCAAATTTTTAATAACTACATTAGGTATTGAGAAAAAAAAGAAGCGAGTATGTTTGGTGAATCACTCTGTATACTTATAAAATATTATATTGCCATCACCAACAAGATTTCATACAATATATTCGCGATATCATACGAGTAACGTTAGGTACGGTGAAATTTGATAATGATCGTAATAAATAATATACGTAAACACATAACTAACCTCCAAATTGTACTGCGAGTATGGCGAACCGACTGATGTTGAAGGCTCCCAAAGTACAGCCAAGCGTGGCCAACACGGAACTGTATTTGTTGCTCCATTGGCCTAATGGACTTTGAGACTCCTGCGACATCTCGTACGCTCTGAAAAAAGAAAAACAATTATGAAAGTTTGAGCATTGTTATCAATATTTCAATTAATAAATATTAAATTATGTTTGTAGGCACGAATTTATTTACACGCAAATCGACGCTCGTCATTTGCGGCAAGTCAAACGAATATCAAGGACGACCGCCGTAGGAAGGAAAAATAATTATTGTGATCACAGTAGTAATTATTAATTATTCTTAAATAGTTTACCAACAAGAGACTAAATAATATTTAATTTCGATAGTACTAATTTGGATGACATATAAACATTGGTGCTCATATTGATTCCAAGAACCGTAGAAAATATCATAAATATGAGAATACAATAATAATATAATATTACAAAGATAAAAAAAATACAAATATTATAATATATGGGCTATAATAATAGTATAATATAATTCTCAACATAATAGTTATATGATAAGATAAATAAAATTGTAGATCTTAAATTTTTACAAAATTTGAAGTATTTAAGACTTCAATCTCGTAAGAAGTTTTTACTTATTTTTTTTTTTTTTTTTTGACGATGCAATCGAGTTCCATAATCTAGTGAATATATATAATTTATTTTTAAACGAACCAATCGTGGGACGAAATTACATATACCTACACAATACACACATAATAATGTACAATACGTATAATGGAACACACCCCTGGAGACTTGTTTCGATCTGAGAAAATAACGCCATCGTCATATAAAAGATCACCAACTTAATGATTTATATAGGTGCATGAATGCGAAAATAAAAAACAGCGTGACACAAACAATATGTTGAATATTCGTATTATCGTAGGTATTGATGGAACAATGATTTATTTTCTAACCTTTATGATTCGCATTTTGTAGGCATACAGATAAAATTATATATTATGTATTATGTATAAGTTGCCGACCCTGAAATTTTTAAAAGTTTATATTAATATGTACAATACATTAAATTAATTATTTTTGCACAACTGTGTGTTATTTTGCGATTTTAAAATAAATTTCTGTACAAGACCGGTTACTACATATCATTTTAACACATTATATATAATATATATATATATAAACAAAATATATTATAATATTTAATAATGATAATCTATATTCTATATAAACCACTATATGTGCACGCGAACCGGTTAAATTTTGTTCGACGAATTCGCATGCGAGTACCTACATTATTATATCGTAAAATAATATAAATATATTATAACGTAGGTATACACCTGTTGAATTAAACTTGTGCTTGCGCTGAGTTTGTGTATAATACGCGTACATTGTACATACGCATAATACCCACATAATATAGTTGTGAAAAAATATTGTCTGCGAATAAAAAAATATATAACCCGAACCGTCGCTTTTGTTCTCCAACGAAAAACCATTACATTCCTACGCACGCGATTTCGTGCGAATAACCTCGTGAGCAGCCTACACGCGTATTACAATATACAGGTATATAGGCACGCGGAAAACGGTCAGCGGGAGAGACGAACGTTTTGCACCGTGGAATCAAATCGTCGCGAAACGGTATTATTTTTCCGTTTCTGCGGCGCCGCGACCGTTAAAATCATAATAATTATTATGAATGATAAATAATAATCGTACACTGCAGTTACGTCTTACGTAAACACAAAGCAATTATAATATTTATTGTATTTACTCATATCAATCCCAAAGTCATAATGTTACAAATAAAGAGCTCGAATCGCCATGTTTGGTATAAAATTACATTGAATCATTATCATCAAATCATATAAATACTATAGTTGACGACATTACGCGCAATCTAGTGTTTGTTCAGTTACTCAACCGACCACTGTTCATAACTATATTTCATAAAAAAAAAAAAAAGTATAATAAATACCGTCTGTATTAATGACCATAATGCGTATACCAGATACATAATATTATTTCTACATATCAGTAGCTGTTATAGACATCGGTCAGTATATAATATTTAAAATTTAAATAATCAAGTCACCAATATTTAATATTATAATGATGTTCTATTTTCATTGTGCACTATTAAATTTTAAAATATTACCGACCACCGTCTATTGAGCACTATATACCAACTGATATTTTAACGATATTATAGTATGATAAACAGCAGCAACACTAATTGTCACAATCATTGCAAATCAACTACTGTTGAATATTATGATGATTACACGTACTTGGTATCTACTGTATCTAATGATTAATTTAAGACAGATAAGGCTAATAAAATTTTACTATACACAAACGCGAGTAGGTGAATCAAAATTAACAGAACGTATAAATAGGTATATAATTCCACAGGTACGCCTAATATGAATATCACGCGTGTAATGCTGCAGTTTGGTGGCAAGCAATTTTCTGCTTAATAAAAAAAAAAATAATAAAATTAAAAATAGGTATGTCATCAGCGACAAAAGAAAAACACTTTTAAGTGTCAATTATGTATTATTATGTATTTATAAATGATATGTTTTATCATCAAATATCTGGTTTTATAATTATATACATAGTTTAATTTATTTATACTTCAACACGCAGATATATGATTCAATAAATATTAAAAGACTCGATGTAATTATATATTTGTTTCATTAGTTAATGAAATCATCCTATTAATGGGACAAAATACAGCATAATTCATTTTTTTTTTTTAAATATATCTATAATATTAATAGGAATATTTGACCTAGTTCTACACGGTTCAGAACATCTGAAGGTATAATAATTTCCAAGTTCAAGTAAAAATTTTATACAATTTATTATTTTCTTTTTGATAAATGTTCGGCAGTTTTGAAAACGGTTCATAAATCATAATGAAAATAATTAATGGCGAATATTTATTGGTCAAGACAAAATGTTGTCTTTTTTTTCAAAGATGCAACGGCAACTTGGCGCAATTTAAGATAATTTAATATAATAATATGATACACGTATATGTGTAAATTATTACACGTTCAGAGAATAATATTTTAGACTTCCTATGGATACTGTCGAAACGTCGGCAATTAGGCTGTCATTTATGGACAATGTGAATGAGGTTAAATCGTGCGAATTATAGAAGAAAACGAAATATTCTCACGTCTAATCGTACGGCGGAAAAATAAAAATTAAGCCCTCGATTCTCGGAGTAAAAAAGGAAAAAGGAACAATAAGCACTAAACGCTATATAATTATTATACTCGAGGGACGTGAAGAATTCAACCAGTAAAATATGTAAAAACGGAAGAGGAATTTTTAAACAAAGCATAAATCACTATGATAATATTTGTATGGATATTGTTCGTTTGTCCGCGTTAAGAACCGTAGAGGCCAAATTTTAACGATTCGGTAATTGTTATATATTCTATTGATAACGATATTTTTTTAATTTGTAAAGAACACACACAATATATTATATATTCTTGTGGTATACGTATAAATATATATAATAAAAATGTGTCATTTTTAATCGATTTAACATTTTATCTCTATAATATACAATTAAACTTAATAATTACGTTTAGATATATAATATTTTTTTTATCACTCACTCGTCGGCGCATTCTCGTACATCGATAATGCTTCCATACCGATTGGTGACAACTTCGAAACGCGGCATTTAAGTAGTTACGGTCGCGGTTAACACGTCATTCAAACACTTAAATCTCCGCGTACGCCGAAAAGTTCTCGGTCAACACAAAATCGATCGTCGGCGTCGTCGTCCGAACATGGTCGTAGCACTAATGAACGCACGGCGGCGGTGGCGTGGCGCGTCCAGTTTTTTTCAGGATCAAGGGAACGACGAGTTACGCGAGCAACCACGCCGCGGCGGATAAGTCGCTATATTGTAGCGAATAAAATTGTTGTTTTTTTTTCGCCAAGGACGTCCACTGCAGCAGAGTTGTCAAAACGCGGAAACTCGAGAATTTTATTTTCTTACACCACAGCCAGTTATTTGCCGTGATCGTCGCGTGTGTATACCGCGCAGAAAGCCGATGCGACTGCACACACACGTGTTCAATAAAATAGAATATATTATAATATTATAATCTATATTATACGTTACGCACTGAGAACATAAACAATACTAAAAAATCGTCGACACATATTATTATTGCACGTGTGTGTGTTGACGCGATGCGGGTGCACTCGCGACGGAGTACGGGTCGACACTGAACCTTATACAACAACAACAACAATAATAGTAATAGTAATAATAATAGTAAAATAATCTCGCGGTGCGTCTGGGAGGCGAATCGCGCGCGGTTTTCAGTCTCCACCGTCGCTATAGTCCGTCGTCCGGTCTCTCTTTTCTCCGTTCGGGTCTCGCCGCGATTGACCTAATAAGGGACCGGTCACGAAGTTCCTGGTCTCGTTATCGCTGTTTGTTTAATTTTAAAAAAAGTCGTTTTTTATTTTTTTCCCGCCGCGTGCTTTAAACGCACGCGATGAGTCTAATTCTCCGGACTCCCGTATATACAATCGGATATAATACGCCAGTGCGTATACGTGTATAATAATCAAATGGCCCCCGGGGGGAGGGGGAGTGGGATGACAACAATGAAAGGAAAAAAACTGATCGTTTCTTTGTGTACACATTACACTTAAATATATTATTATAGGTAGGTACGGTTTTTTTATTATTATTATTATTATTATTGTCGTTTGCCCGAGTTATAGTGCGGCACGCACTCGGCGCACGGACGACGTTATAATAATAATATGAGATTATTATTATTATTGCCGTACGCGACCATTAACTTATTGCTGCGACCCAGATAATATGGTACGAGGTCCGAGATAATTTGACGCGAAAAATATAGCGAAACAAAAATAATAACACGGAGGACGGACGAAATTCGTTGTTCGATAATAACCGCAGCTGCAGAAGAAAACATACACAGCGATTTCGTCGCGCGCAATCGTTTATCGTCAACGCGATTCGACACGACCCAGCTGCAGTCGGTGTCGAGTTTCACCGAGTAGTTTCCCCGGCAGCAGCACGAGAACGGGAAATCTATCGACGACAGCGATAGCAACTCGATACCGACAACGCAGAGCTTCCTATATTATGTGCACCTACAAGGATATGAATATTGCGAGTCCGTACAGGATTATAGCTAAATCCACGGCCACAACGATAACATAATGTGTGGAATAATATTTCCCGATATCCTACTACGTATATTGTAGCTGCAAGACGTTTTAACGATATTAATGTTATAAGTATCTACCCCGAGTGCGAAGGTGTAAGAATAAAAAAGAGACGGTTGTTAATATTTTAATCGTGTAGATGATCGAGTGATTGGTCCATATATATTTATAAAAAAAAAATCGTATAGGTAACTAGAACATACGATACATTTGCATTTATATTAAAAGCCAACGTCGTAATTTTATATAAACGAGAACAAAGTAGGTCTAAATGTACTTATGAGGGAGTGGTGTTCACTGTGTCCAGCCTGCATATGCCATTTCGTTGTTATAAGCCTAGTAAAATGCCATTAAATGATATTATTATAGTTCGTTAATCATCATATATTATTATGCTGTAGAACATATTATAATAATTGGGTGTGATGTGTATTATATTATATCACTATATCAGTACAGTTTCTTGAAATGTGATTGAGAAAAACAAAACGATAATGTTTCACAATGAAATGAAGAATAAAATGCCAACTATAATGAATGCGTAATAAAGACTGTATTATTAATTATTATGATTTTTATTATATCTCCTACTGTTAGACTTCAGAAGTCGTCGTAACTTTTCGGTAATACGCATGTATCCAAGATTTGATCATACGTCGACGTTGTTTTATAGTATATACTCGTATTATATTTATGTGTATGTAATTTAAGTAATGCGTATGTCACATGTATTATAATAATATATATTTGCGTTCTCTATCATAGGAAATGACTAATGGGATTTTAGTATATTATATTAGATTTTTTTTTTGTATTCAAATCATCATACGATTTGGTATCTCACGTGGCCCGTCATGTGTTTATAGCAACAATGCTACAAGTACAAACTTGCATTCAGATCACGCATTATTTGTCCTATTGTGTTTCATATACATATAGTGTGGGGAATACTTTACGGGGCGTTAAAATTCCTAACTCAAATCGTGGCGATAACAATGCCTGCGCGAAGAACATCCCGTGGGTATAATAATTATTATCATTATATTTCGTTTCGATGTTATTATTTTATTTTTGCGACCACTTCTTTAGAATACTAATTCGTGTCGCCAACGCCATGACTAAAACGGCTATAAACGTTCGTAATAAAACGCAAAGTTAATTAAATTTGAAATATTAATAATGTTTAGTGGATGCCTAATAGATATATAATGTTTACATTTTTCGATTTTTAACGACGTGTATAATATTTGTTTATTTATACGAGCGTGATTGTGTATTTATGTCAATGGATTAATTTAGAAATAAAAAATGTTTATTTTAACACTACTTAATTATTATTTATTATTGTTAATTACAATACACACACAGAAGAATAAGCGTGGTCGTGATGTGATATAAATAACAAATAGTGTAAATAAAAATTACGTGTAGTCATATAAACTCGATCATTTTCCATCAAGAGAAAGTGTGTATATTTTCACCACAGACGTGTGATGTCTCAAAGAGAAAATTCGGTCATTACTAATTATTGTAGTTATTTTTTTTTTTTTTTTTCGGGGTAAACAAAAAAAAAATAGCATATTTATTTTCTAAATACGAAGAACTATTGTGTTGTGAAAGTCCAATCGATCGACAAATTATTACAGTTACCTATAGCAACAATATAATATAGGCATTCACACAAACACATATACTCCTACAAATATAACGATGACCTTTGGACTAAATAATATTTTATTATTGTAATGAACTTTTGTGAAACGGCGTCTCCTTGAATTAAGTACGCTCGCGCGAGATCGGTAGAATCCGACAACCGCACTTTTTCGGCTCTAACACACATATAATAATATTCGACCTCAACCCAAATTTCACTATATTCGTTTTGTCCGGTGAATATGCGAATAAGTGATATATATGTATATATATAAAGGTACCAACCACAGACTGATCAACGCGATCATTACTCGCTCGGACCATAAATGAAACAATAATTATATGTATATAAATGTGTTATAATGAGTAATGACGATAGACGACGTGCTGCTGCGCACTGCGAGTAAAGTCGCCAACGATAATGTGAATTGGAATCACGCTACCTTGGTTGAAGTCTCTGACCGGAAATATGTTAATGTTATTAAGGGTATATCTATTGTTAATTACGACATCATATTATGAAGATATGTTGCGAAAAGAGCAACTATATAGAGGCGAAAGTATTAGAACATTTGAGTATCATATTATAATGTTATATGCGATATTTCAACTGAAAATTATTGCAGGCTAATGTAACATGTAATAATATTAATATTCAAATATGACCCTTAATCCTCGCTTGAAAAAATGCATGATATATAATGAATTATAATATATTTAAATATATATAAATATATCATCAAAATTCAAAATATCCCCAGGGACGTACAGCCGGGAGAATAACCGACTCTGCGAACCAACTGATGAGGGTCCAGCGGCAGTAGAGACTGAAAAGCGCTTGAAAATCACCGTCAAAACGATATACTTATTATTTTTGTTTTACTTGGAGTGAACATCTGGTGACGACGGTGTTTCTACAACATTTCGTAACGTTTTTCCGGTCGCGGAATTCGCGAATATACAAAAATATCAAAAACGAGAATACTACAACAACAAAATATTATAATAATACAATTACTCCAAAAAGAAACGGAATAAAAAAAAAACCGGCGTCGACGGCGGCGAAGACGACAAAATATATAAAAAAAAAAACGACGCACTGCGCGCGTTATCACACACTTACACACACACACACAACCGGTTCAGCGGACTGACGAGACGAGTCTAAAATGGAGTAGGTACGCATCAACTCTGCGCGGTGTGGGCCGCCTGCGTGTTCGCGAACCGCCGCCGTCGTCCCGTTATAGACCGTATCGCGATACGAAAACGTATATTATGGTATAAACCAACAAATACTTACGGTCGATTTATGCGTTTGACGATAGTTTTCTCGAGTTTTCCGAGTTTTTTTCACGAATTCGTGTTTTCCCGTACCCGTTTTTTTGTTCTTTTTAAACCTCATACTAATTCCGCTCATTTCGAAACGGAATATTTTTTTTCTAATGAATACCGCGCGTGAGTACATTACTGCGGTAACAATTTTATATTTTTAAAAATCACGAAATTCACGGTATTTTTCCCGCACGCGTGCAAACAGTCCTTCGCGCGGTATGTAATAACAAAATCATACGCCACGCACAATAATTAATTACAACAGTCGTGGAGAATTTAAGACTTTCAAAACTGAATATTCTAAACACAATTCTAAAAAAATTAAAAATCACTTTAAACGGGAAATAACATTCCATCAATTTTTTTTTACGTGATGATATATGGTGGAGAATCGGCCCTCGGACGCAAGTTACTTAAAAACGCGTATAATTTTATACTGCGTATTAAGTAGCCACCATGGTACATTTTATAAACCACAAGAACGAACTAAAAATATATTATGTTTTTAATTAGAATTATACTACGCTCATATTTTATAAGCAATGGTTGTATCGCATAAGGCATAACATATATTATGTTGCCTGCATAAACAGCATATATGGCTATTAGCCATAATAGTAATTGTTTATATTGCACATTCAGACATTATAGCGATCATATTAGTAATAATAATATTATATAATATTATAACTATTAACTTATATAAGAAATATTATTTTATCTGATGTGTTATTGTGGAATTTGATTATTTTGAAGCAAAATTTAGTTCATTCGGTGTTTATTAATATAAGTATAGATACTTGACTGTGTATTTTTGTTGTGCATAAATTAGCATTTAGATTTTAATTGTAATGTGAAAAATAACTGCTCCGGGGCACGAAATACTTAAATCCCAGGCCAATTGATTTAGCAATTTAGGTAATTGATTTTGCGAAAATAAACGTTGAAAGCATAACATAATATAACCAATACTCATCGACTGGGTAAACTTGTATACGAAAAAAAACATTACCCGAACACGAAATATTATTGCTATCGGTGTGAAACAAAAAGTAGGTACGACACTCCATACACGCTTGGATGTAAGCGGTTTTGTTCGTAAGTCGATCGCACGACGAGGTTAAGGTAGTTCAAGTGCTCGTGAAGGGCACACCGCGGGCTACCCCGGAGGAACAGGTTTTTGCCCGACGCCGTCGTAGTTGTCGTCGCGATTCAATTTTTTTCATACACGCGCGATTTTACTTAACACAGCTAGTCGTATGTATAGGAGATTGAGAATGTACCTATTACCATAATACTTGCATATACAAGATGATTCTTTTATAACGAACCTCTCATTATTTCAAAAGTTATTAATCTCCGTACTACTCCACTCCGCGTGACTAAACTTTAAATACTTATAACTAATAAATAACTCGTCCTAATTTCGATATTTATGTATCAATAAATTTTCCAAAAAATTGTCTGCTTTAAAATATGAAATTAAAAATGTATGTTGTCATACAAAAGAGTAAGAAATATTATAGGAGCAATAAAAATATTTAAAAATGTTGTTTTTTTATGAATTATATAAAAAAAAATATTTTAAAAAATATAATATAGTTTAAAAACGTAAAACACAAGTTATACGATGAGAATGTTTCAAATTTTGTAAAACTAATATTTTTGAATTACGACACTTCAACAAAAACTATAGTGCTGCATAAATATTTCAGTTTTCCTAGTATTTTTTATTAGATAGGTATTCTTAATTATTAAGATAAATACCTACTGAGAATATCCTATTTCCCAAAGGACCAACTACATCAATAATATAATAATATAATAACTATAATATGCTATCATCTTCAATATCAAAGATTCAATAGAATTTTTTTCTCTCGCATAAAAAAACACTTGTATAGTTGTATATATTTGTTAAGCTAATAAATTATATATATTGATCTAAAATTTGAAGTTTGAACACTTTTAAGATAACAGATAATGCATATTTATAACATTATTTTAATAAAATTTGAACTGAAATTTTAAGTGTGCACACAAGTTAAACATAATATTTCACATAATTAACATGACACATCTGAATACACAAAATATAGCAACATTACAACAATAACCTGCTGTGTACACAATACACGTCAAATTATAATAATATATAGTATAATATTATACTATAATTCTATTAAAGATTTGTACATAGTAGGTATAATTAATAATAGCCACACAAATGAATTTAAAACAGTGATTTATAACCAAGTGAAAGTATATACTATTTACTGTATAGTAATTATTTCTCATTCATGGACCACAGATCACAAATACTTTATCACCATTCACCAGTCGTTACCATTTATTATTTGTTACTTGTTAGTATTCAAATCAAACTTAATGTAATTATAATAATTCTAAGTTGGAATTAATTATGTTCAATGCCTAAAATCGTGTCTTATTTATATAGAAGGCATATTACAGATAACGTTTTAAATTTTTTCCGTTATAGTATTGACCCTGGAATACTAATTCGATACTCGACTGCATACCACTGCAGCCAATAAATGAGTACACAACTTTTTTTGAAGCACCAAGTAACGCCTAAATTATATTATGCATACACGAACAAATTAATCTGTAAATATAAACACTTAGTACACCATAATTTATGTAAATTGTTTAATCTATTTTTATATCAAATATTAAAATAAAATTATATTTATATAGTACACAACTACTCACAACACTTCTTCAAGTTTCATATTGTATTCATGAAACAGGATGTGACGGAAAAGTATCACACATCGAGGGATCCGGGATGAGAGTCCATATCGGCACGTTGAAATGAACAGTATAATATATAAAAACGTTCCACGAAATCTGATTAAGTATACAATGTGTGTAGGTATATATGGTAAGCCTACGCGTTAAGAAAATTATAAAAATGTCGTTTATGGCGAGCAATGAAAGCCAAAAATGCCAAGTAACGCAGTTTAATCGGTTCGGTCATATTATATTGGATTAATTCTGACCTAAATTTCATGTCGTCAGTTTATCGCCATTGTAGTTTTTAAACTACATTTCGCGGAGCTTACGATACAGATTCCGGCTAACAGAACGTACAAAATCTCTATATACACACACCTAATAATATTATTGTACATTTATATGATATTTTCCTATCTTATTATTATGTCTGAAAACTCTTTATTGTACACCGGTCCGTTATATAATTTAATATAACTCTGTACTCGGTAATTTGGAATACTTTTTAAATTGAGCTATCAAACAAACTACAGAAATCGCAGATGTTTTATTTGAATTTTATCTTTAAAAATATATAATATAGCAAAATTTTCAATTGTCTATTATTGAGTATTATATTTAATGAGATTCCATGTAGTTCATCACCTTTAGTAAAATAAAAAGCGACAATTTATACTAAAACTGTTAATTAATGGAAGCCTGTATAAATACTCTCCCACATTCCGTATAAATTATTATTCTAGAAACTATCAATTAAATAACAACCTTATATACTATAGGTTTTTTTAATTATTAATAATGAATTAGGAATGAATATTGAATTTAGTATATTATTTTTAGTATTTACTCAAAATTGTAATAAGCTAATAAATGTTAATTAACTGTACTTTTACCCTTTATTGTGATTTGTTTTATTTTAAATCAATTGTATGTGTACGAAGATTTGCGTGGGTCACCTGCAATATCGTGATCGCAGACCGCAGAGAATTAAAAAAGACAGGAAGATAACCAGTTTTTTCGACAGATCGGTACTTGAACAATGGAGCAACCAATATGAATTATCATGTATTTTTATTGTTTTTGGAATGGTCGTATAAAAAAAATAATTAATAGAAAAATCAGAACGCACGTATATTTTGTATATTATAAAGATACCTTCTAGGTGTATTATTATTTGGTATATATGAACGAGTCACAATTGCAAAGTAGATAGATAGAAATCGACGATATACACACATATTTAGGTATAGGTAGAGTAGACAGTGCGTAAAATATCTTGCGGTCGATCTAAAATATGGCACTATGGCAGGAATAATGGATCGAATAAGACGAATGAAACGATTTAAATAACGGATAACGTGTGTGCTGAAATAAAAATAAACCAATATATCCAAGTTCAGGTTTAATGACCTCGGCGTAAATGGTTAAGTTTCTAACATCAGTACATATAATAATATATGTCTGTTAAAACTTTATTAATGAAAAATTACACACAGCGCCAACGCATATAGCATATTATTAATTTATAATGTGAATTATTGTGAAATAATATTAAAGGAAGATCTGTTTTCGAACCTCCTCGACGACGTGGAGCTAGCACGTTTTCAGCTCGAATCACAAGGGAGTATATACATATGTGATAAGTGTTAAAAGCTATTAAATTATTTTAATATATTTGTTATTATAGATTGTTTACCGGTATGGAGTTGTTTCGCGAGCGGAATTAAATCAAACCGTTATTCTTTCGGAGGTTTTTCACAAACCTGCAACAGACCTACGGAGTGCAGCGAGGAAAGCGACAACTACGGATATATATGACTAAGTACAGTGTAGGTATATTATAATATATCATATTATATACTTGTATTATCTACTATATACTGCATATAATATATACATATGAAACGAATCGCCGTCATTGTTCCATAGAAATCTTTCGTTACGAATCGAAACTGAAAGCGCGTGCTGCCGAGTTTACTGAAATGACGTCAAACGCACGCACACTCATTATTATTTTACTATTAAATAATATTGTATGTACTATATGTATTTATATGGTTAGAAAAAAATCAGCAACCACGAAAACCGAAACTCATTCGTCGTTGTATATTGTTGTTGTGATTTTTTTACCCGCGCGCTTTACTATACTTTTAGTTTCGTCGTCGACCATTGTAAAATACGCAGACGGTGTCCCGTGAACGTTTGTTTCGGCGACAAACACAACGACATAATATTATTACATTATATTATATTGTGTAACTTTGTCAGTTGGATGTATATTATTATTATACTATACATGTACAGAGCGATTCACCGAGCATCTGCAAATGAACTGCATAGTTCACCGCACGAGACTCGTCCCAACACTAGTTTATTATACTTCAATTTATGCGTGTACTCGAATATTCTAATATGTGCCTCACAATAGTTCCCGGGTTGTTATATACTCGACATTTTAATACGATAGGTGTTGTATTTAAAAATGTGATCTGTTTAAGAATTCTAAAAAATAGAACTCGGACAAATTCATATAACTAAAGGAAAAAGTATAAGGAACGGACGGATGCTACATAATAATGTTGATCACTCTGTAAAATTGTGGTTTGACACTGTAAACTAACGAGATACTACCGCATATTATGTATATGCGTTGTCGTAAGTATATAATATTATTCTTTACAAACGATACAATATGTTTAACATTAATTACTCTATACAACTGGCATAATATTATGTTGTTGAACGACAAAGACAATCGATACGAGCTTGCGACGATGGTGGTGGTGTGTATAATGATTTTATATTATGATTATTGTTACTTTTCATCACTGATAGGTTGTAATATTATATGCACTAGTGTTGAATATACGTGCGGTGAAATCATTACAAAAAAAATCTAATATAGATGTACATTAACTAGTGTATATGCACGCATTCGAATAATCGCCCCGAGATCTCGAAATGATTGTAAAAATAATGATTTTAAGTTATTTTTTTTTCTCGCTCTTGTGCGCAGATATGATACTAAAGATAAAACGCATACTAAATGAAACTAAAAACTAAAAATTAAAATAATTATATCAAGCACTTGACGCGTTACGTGTACATGTTATATATGAAACGCGTACATATGAAATTCGGTAATACAAATTATTATTATAATATAATAGCAACCCATTTGCACGACAATATTATATTATGCGTATTGTCAATTGTTTTTACATATTATGTGCGCGGCGGTGCTTAAGAAGCATTTAGAATATTATTAAAAAAAAACCCAAATAATGCGTACAGCCGATTTTAATTAGCCTTGGATATTGTAATACTTATAAATATATACGCGAGTACGACAGCAGTAATACAGCAATATATATAGTCGTGTTATTAATATCATTATTTTACAATATGATTATCCTTGATATTTTATTCTGTAGGTATAAAACACGTGTGGTTTGTAACACTTGCAGGTGTAGTTTTAAAAATCATTCTTAGAGGGCCAAAAAAAAAAAAAAATCTAACCCATTTCCTACATTATTAATCTAATCTAACTAATATAATGATAAAAAAACACAATGTACAATATACTGAAATGTCTTTATATATTATTATATAATGTATAATATAAAAGAAATCTGTTTGTCAATCGATTTTATCACGTGTACGATGGATCGTCGTCATACCATATCTTTATAACGTATTCAAACTCTCGAGAAGTTCGACGATAGCTATATAACTGCATAGCACATTTTTGTATTTACAATGATTAAAACGTTTTTACGATCTGTCGTTAAAATAATTAAACGGCTTTTTTATTATTATTTTTATATTTTCTATGAATTATAAAATTGCGATTAATTTCTCAATGCGTACAGATGACGAACGTGACTAGCACACACACGACTATCGGTCATCCCGTTATCATCGTGCTGTGTAGCACAGCACTGTCTGTGTTGAAATACACGAACTATGTAACCCGAACAGGCCGAACACTTTGGGTTAAAACGATATTGCGAACAAAATTATTAAAATTGTTTTACACGAATTTATTATTACGAGAATGCTGTAACTTACGAGTAAAATTGCTTTAATGGCGTCATACGTAATTATGATGAAGGAAGGGGTGCGACAGGGCAAAGCACCCCGCTTATTAATCATTCCATGTTCTAAGAATTTTCATACCCCATTTATACCCGTTTAATATATTGACACTTCTTCTGGTCAAATACCATCAAATCTAGTATTTAAATATTTATACATAATAATTTATATGCAAAAGAGTCCGCACAGATTGTGGGGGGATGTTGGCAAGCAGAATATAGTTGGCGATTGCTCCCATCCCTCGGACTTTTTTTTATACCGTTTTTACTGTTTACATTGTTCATAATACAAGTAGGATATAATATTCCGTTTGAGATAATATACATATTATAATACTATCTAAATCAATATTATTCAATACGTTAATTAATATACCTACATATTTTTTTTTTTTTTGTAAAAGTATGTTACAATTAGGCTAGACTACAGTATGTGATAACACAATGGCGTTCCTTAAGTAAATCCAATAATTGTTTTAGTCGTTATTTCTATTACTTTTTAGGTACCTAATTTATTAATGCGTACACATGTTTATGAAAAAAAAAATCATAGTACTTGAGAAGTATAACATATACCTATAGGCTATAACGGAAAATAATTCACCTCTCCTTAAAAAATTCCTGCGGACGCCCTTGTCTTATTTATATCGAATGTTACACGTAAATATAAATGACCGACATTTTTTTTTTTAAGGTCCCCCACAACAGCGTATGCATATGCGCATAGCAAATATAACACCTCAGTAATTAATTATTATTACATTACGAACTTGCGAATATCGTTTCGGTCCGACGCGGCCACGCGAAGCAGTCATCCGTTATGTTTAATATTATAGTTTATAATATAATATCGCAGATGAGTGCAGTGCTCCCGCACTTCCTCCAATTCAAAAAAAAATAAATAAAATTTTGCATCCTCCTTTCCGCCACGATAGTGACCGCAGTATGTACGTACACGCTCGTTTCCCAGTAATATTATGTATAATAATATATTATAACGCGTTATTCGGGCTTCGGTCACGGGACGATACCGTTTTATACCTGGGTAGATGCACTGTAATAATGCGATATTATATTATCACCACGCGTCGTTGCAGGTCGTCGCAAGCGGGTAAACGACAATGTACGCGAGCGCGTTTCTTCCGGCGGCACCGCCGACCGTGTCGCCAGAATACCATTGCAACACTCTGTTCACACACGCACCTGTGCGGCGCCGCCAAAAAAAACAGTATGCTATAGTGTAATAAAAAATATACAATCACAATTAACAATATGACGCACGCATATCGTACAATGTGATTCACAGAACATTCTCGCATTCGTTATACCCTTAAATAGGTACTTTGATTATTTTTTATCATTTGAGGAGTAACCAGTGATGGTATAAACATTTTTTTTTGTTTATTTAATGTGAACGACCTATCGTGTTACTATACTTTGTTTTCATTATTTTTACGATAAGATTTTGAAGAAATCATTAAAATATCATAACGCGTTACAACAGACCACATAATATAGTTATTAGTTATCGAGGCAAACCGATCGTATTGTGACTTTTTATCGAAAAACTTTGGGTATCATGACATACTCGTATCTTTACCAAAATTTGAATCACCGCTAATAGTTCCTTTCGGGCTATATTTGTTCGAAAATGATTAAAGTGCGAATGTTCAAGTCTAGATCGGAAGAGTGACACAGGAGAAGGACGAATAGCGACTATATGTTATATAATATATAATCATATGTAGTAAATGAACAGTGTTATATTCTAGTTAGACGAGCGTGCACGATGATAGACGGCTGCGTTGACACACTGTATTATATTATTATTATATACGAGGTCGATGATCTTTTTCAATCCTTATTCCCACTCTTCGACATAGTTGATCGAGTATTATACTTTATACGCGTACTATTCCGCGTGCTCGTGTGACATGTGTAATGTGTATACTGTGTATGGCCCGCGACTTCCTGCAGCGTATTTACACGTCGTTTACAACTTACTACCTATATCATTATAATTATTACACTTTAACTACGGGCAGTTTTATACACCCGCACATTCGCTACCGGCTGACTATCATAGTATCATCGCTTTATAATTCTATAACGATTTATAAAACAGTTCAAAATTTAATTCCGTATAATCTCCAAACTATTTTATTTATTATTACTTTTTTTATTTTTTGGAAGGTAAAAAGATAATAAAAAATTATTTTTATAAGCACTATATATAAGTGATTGGTTAAAAATAACTGAACGATCATTGCGATTTTCAATAACAACGCTAATAATAACACCCGCCGATGTTGGTGATCTATTAAAAACAACAAGTTTTGAAACTAATATCTACATACGAGTTTCATTTAAATCATAATATTTTTACATTTTTAAAATGTAGATACTTGATCTATAAATATAGTAATACCAAATATTCTTGAAAAAATATTTTATCATCAATATTTCAGCACTTTTAACTACATAAGTTTAAAAAAATATTTAAGAGTTTAATACATTTTTTGAATAAAGATGAAAACACATACCACTCCGCCTAAATACATCACTGTCCATGTTGTATAATATACAATATACATGCGTACAGCCTACCTTATTGTAATCTATGTAAAAAAAAATATACAGCGATGTAAATAAAAAAATAATATTGACGATTTACATTACCCTCCCCCCGATTTTAGCATCCAAAGTTTCGAAACGTTTATTTCTCATCATTAGAATGCAGCCAAAAAAGGACTGTGTATAATATTCTATGGTTGATCAGTACCAATCGAATACTTATTGCTACACCCTAAAACTAACAATCGAACACGAACCAATTCATAATACGTATAATATAACAAATTGACATATTCAAATACATAGTTAATTAAACCAATATTTATTAACATGAGTCAGAACAATATTAATATAGGATAATGGACTATATTAATTAATCATAATTTGGAATGTTAAGTTTAAGTGTACTTTGAATTTTGTTATTTACCTTTTTAATGACGCAGAACTTGTAGTATATCTTTATTATTTATAGTTAATGCTATTGTCGTTTTTCCTTATCATAATCATATTTATAAATGGTGCGCTTTATTAAGACGAAGATTATTTGAGTGCAAATGTGTGTACAAAATACGATTTGTAGAATTAAACATTTAATAAACACTTTTGTTTCATAAACATTTCATATTTATGTTATGATATCATTTGTAGTTAAATACAGTGAGTACCTATAAGACTATGTCCTATACAATAAATGTACTTATTCACCTATATGCAAACGAGTTTTCAATCTCCGTCATAAATCATTATTCATTATATTAAAATATTATATATAAAACAAAATAACAAAAATATACCAAAGTAAAAATAACCCAATAAGAGATAAAAATGATGAATTTAATTATATTATTTAAATATCTGGGAAATCCGTTTTTTTTCAAAAAACTTACAAATTATATTGTTATCCATGACTGTAACTCAACAAAATTTTCAACCGGATTTTAATAAAATTTATTTATCTGTATTGAAAAAAAAAATTGAAACAGGTTTTTTTTAATTATGAATTTATTCATCTTCATGATTGTAGTTTTTGATAATATTTTTTTAAGGAGAAAAACATTTTACCAGCATGAATTTATGAAAACTACCAAGAAATAATTGCGAATCCTCATTACATAATGTATACTTAATATAAAATGTATTCAATTAGTTTGACTGTTCTAAAAAAGTAAAAACACAAAACGCAATATGGATATTTGGTAATATACAAGCAAATCTGATACCTAGCATAATATAATTAGATATTTATAAAAAAAAAATTATCATTCACCATAAATTATAATATAAAGGTAAAATATATTATATATAATCAGATACTTGGTTATATTATATAATTATATAATATATAGCATTTTGTGACAGTGAAGTAAACCAAAAACATCAACATTTTTTACATATAAAAATCTATCACGTTAAATTGAAATAAAAAAACTAAATTTTTTATTATTTAAAAAAAATTTCTGACAAAAATTGAAAAATAATTGATAAAATATGTGTAATAAACTTTAGTTGATTTAAAATTAATAAAAATATCATAAAATGAAAAAATACCTAAAAATAAAAGTTTTGAAATTACATTTGTTAATACCTATAATTCAAAGTTTTTTTTTTAAGAAAGCTATGTTTTCGTGAGCTAAAAACTGTAAAAGAGTATATTTTCCTACAAATTTAAAGTCCGAAACTTAAAGAGTTATATTACAGTTATTTTTTATAATGTAAAGACCGAAGTCTGACTATTTACGATACATATGCAGCAATCACTCAATAAACACCGGTTTGTCCATCTTTTGTTGCTCATATCAAATAATAATAATATTTATGAATTCACAAGAAACTTTGACCCGGTGGAACAGGAGTCGTGAGTGTCCATATTATTAATGTATTATTATTATTACATAGATATTAGCCAAATTAGATTTTCAGCTACAGCAACGCCCTTATTGTATACTGATATAGAAAAATATATTATAATATGTAGATAGTACAATATTGTACATATTTTATTCAGAGGTATTAAATACAATATTTTTGTGTCGAAAGGAATAAAAATCGTGCACACCTAATTTTAATCGTTGTATTTGATAGAATTGTGATAGGTAACATATTGAAATAAAATTTCGTTTTATAATACAACCTAATATAGGTTAACGTACCTACATTTAACAATAATATTAGAACTGTTAAAGAACTGGTTCGTAGTATTCGTCTTGTGATATCTTTCGGAGGTTTTGAAAGTTCTTAAATTAGTATAAAAAATTTACCTAACCTTTTGCTAATTTATTGATAAGTTAACTAAAAATAAATTTCATGCGAATATACAATCAATAAAACGATTTTTTTCAAAGCAATATTGTCAAGTTAAAATTTTGGAATAGGTATATTAAAACATAATAATTTATAGATTTTTTAAGTACAATGACGAATATTCCTTTGACTTATCATAACAATATATACAATATTATCATATATAAATATATTATAACGGGAAGGCAGGTACATTTTGGTATTCGAGATGGTTTGTGACGATTTCGAGTTACTTAGTATATTATAAGTGTATTTCGTTGTAATATTTTATAAAACCTGACTATAGGTAGTAGAAGATGACATTTCGAATAACAACACGTAATCCGGTCGTCTGGACGTATACAATATTATTATTATTTACAATTTGATAAAATAAGAAGAAAGAATTTTATGCGATAAAACACAATACGACAGACGTCTTCTAGATTCGTATGACGAAAAAAAAACACATACTATACGTGTAGATACTACCGATACTGTATTTATATATTATATATACGCATGTGGGTGCGCATATCATATTACTGTATTATATCGTACTATAATATAGACGAAAACACATACACTTGCAGAGTTTATTGACCACGAAAATTCCGTATTCGTACAATCCCACACTGTCGTAGTCGCTTCCTGCGAGTGGTACCGTTATACTGTATATTATGTATACATAGGTACTTGTAGCACATAAAACATAACAATTAAACACGAACATTATTTCATCAAACAGAGTTGGGCGTTGGCTGATTGGATGGCGATTTCCTTCGTTTGTTCGTTATATTATTATATACATAGGGCGTTATTGCATATCAATTGTATTTTCTGTGCACACAAATTTGCCTCCCAAGTCTATATAGGTACCTACGTTTTTAAAGAAAATTTTAATTTACTTTTTGTGTGCACTAGAAGAGTACTACTCGTATCATACTCATGTATAAAAATCAATATATCGATGACAAACATCGACCATATTGATTGTTGTGTAAGATAATATTGGATTGATACCTAACAATAATTTTAATTTGTGACAGATTTAAGTTCGTGTTTCAAAGTAATTTACCAAAATGATGAACGTGTACACGAAAAAAAAACGTGTTCTAGTTATTAAATAATAACCTAGTTTCCTTCAGAGTTAAAACTTTAAGTATAGTATTATATAACTGTATAACGTAAGTTTTTATTAATAATTATATTAAAATAAATTTAGGTAGCCAGCTTGATTATGAAATTAATGTTTGAAATAAAATAATATTCCAATAAATAATACTTTTCGGAAACAATTCGAATAAAAAAAATAGTTTTGAAATCAATCATATGAGAATATTACCTTTTTTTATATTATAAAAATGTAATCAGAACTGTTCAGTCGTAGATCATGCCAATAATAAACTCGTGTACCCGCAATGATGACAATATAATGCGTATAGTCTTCATAATAATATTAGTTTTTTTTATTAAATATAAAAAAATCTCAACAATTACGATAAAATTTAAAAATAAATTATTATATTATTAAAAAAATATGTAAAAAATAAAATAAAATAGAACATTATTAAGTTAACACGAATTTTGATTACAATTTTGAGTATTTTTATAAGCAACCTCCTACCCTTGAAATTAAAAAAAACTGACTACAATACTATATGGTCGTGTCGCATTTTAACAATCAATGTGACAACTTTGTATTTATAATACATCGTGTAACGTCGTTATTATAACAATATAGCATAATAATGTTAATGTGCCTACGTCTTTCTCGCGAGTTTATAATAATATTATTTTATATTTATTATATATTATAACGCATCTCTAACGGATCCTGATATTTTTTTGTTGTTGTACCTGTCGTGCTTCAGTTAAATCGAAATGGACCGACGAGAGCGCAAAATTTAAAAATAAAATAATAACGCAGTTCAACAGCGAGTAAAAAAATAATAATAATAACCGTGAGCGTAACAATAGTGATATTATGAAGTGTGATCGCTTACGATTCCTACATTTTACAATACCAATACCTATTTTTATTACTTTTCGTAGTGTTTCCCTTCCTTACACCGTTTTAAACTGAGTGTGTGTGCCCTGTATAATACGTGTGTTCGTGTTTTTTAATAGTCATGCATTTTAGCCGTAAATTGTGTTTATCGCCAACGCGTTTGAATACTATAAATAAGCAATGGTTAAATTGGAAAAATCAGAATGGCGGGGGCTTTTGAATTTGAATCAAAGTACCGTCCTTTGAAATGAGTAAACTCGTCTTTACTCGTGGGTAGAAAAGTCTCCCACATCTACCAAATATCAATCCTTAAACCAAACACATTATTACAATTTAATACCATACTAGTTGGTGTATTGTATGTGCCAATAACGAATAACGATTTTGCTTCTGAATTATTTATATGAATATTTATGAACCATATTAGACGTATTTTATAATTTTATTCACGTTCAAAATAATTTTAATTTTATCAAATGTATATTAATATTTTATAAATATTTTTTTGAATTACTATTAAATTATATTTCATAATAACTGTAATACAGTACGCTAATAATACAATAATAATTTAATAATTTATATGATTTAACAAATTAAATTAATATTGAGTTTAAATATATTATTCAATACAATTTTGGAATAAACGGCATAAATAATGTATGTTAAAATAAACATTTTATATAATTTAATGAGCTGATAAAATAATTTGAGTACTCTAAAATTATTTTTAAAAATAAATAGTGGAAGAGCTCCGTTCAACAATATTCACCAAACAAATTCGAACACTCTATTATTCAAGCTAAAACGCACGTATTTTTCTTCTACAAATTATTGGTAACTAATCGAATTCGTTATCGATTGACGTCGCCATTTATAGAAATAATATTATTGTTATTATTTTCGTATACTACAATACTACATTCTCGGAGAGTAATTCGCGCGTTCTACAGTACAGTTGGACGGTGTTCGTGAAAAAAAGGGTATAAGTCAAATTTAATAAATTTTCAGGAGACGAATTAATTATCGTTTTTTGTAAGTATGATAATAGATGTATTTTTAATAAATCAAACTATTTTTATTATAGTTTACATTTGTATAGTTTTAATGAAAAAGTTAATTTTATTAACTATAGATGACTTATTCTCTATTGTACTGAATATATTGAAATATAGTGACTTATGCCCTTTTTCACAATTGACTTATACCCTTTTTCACGAATGCCGTCCAATCATTAGAATAATACTATATTTTAACTCTGTTCAATCTTTTTTATTTCATCAATAATTTATAATTGAATACAATCGAATAATATTAATAGTGATATAATGAATATAATGATGGATGACGGTGTTCAAATATAGTTTCCGTTAATTGAGCATTTAAGTGACAAAATCATAGGAAATAATTTGCAATATATAAAAAAGGTCTTCCGTTGTTATTGAGGCAACAACTGAAGGTGTTTGAAATAAAATAATTTGATATTTTTTAAGCTTATTAATTACGTATTATTTTTTTAATCAAATTGAAAAGTACATTTCTCTAGCTCGAAGTCGCTTTCAGATTTTATAGAAGGTCTACAACGGGTAAAAATCGCATTAATATTAAAAAATATAAGAAAAATCGTTAACTCTTATTATAAATTATACTTTTAGAGGTCAAAAAAAGTAATTTGTAGAGCACGAAACGACACGCTACTGTAATATATTAATATAGTATATGTACGTATATTTGCCCGAGTATTTACATCTGACAATTCACGAGCAATTGCTTCACGGCCACGCGTCCCTCTACCTGCGTAAATATTCATTAATCGTTAATATTTCGTTCAGAGAAATGAGAGGGTTGGAGGAGAGTCTGCGGTCTTGGTTTTTGCAATACATAAAGAAGCCATTTTCATTTTTAATTCGTGGCACTATACGGTGTATACTATTTTCTAAAAAAAATTGGATGAACCATTTAGAATAGCATATAAAAATAAAAAATGTATTTAGTTATTTTTTTATTGATTATAAGTTATAACGATAGCAAAATAGTTAAATAAATAAAATAGAATGAACATTTGAACATTAAGCAATATTACACAAACAACACACGTGCACTTTATTTTTTTGTTCATAAAATAATGTTTTTATTAAAAATTGTAAAAATTATGTTCCCATTTAATTACTTTATATTTTAATTTAACAACATCCTCATTCCAATATTTTGGTATCCCTGTTATTGGGAACATTTAGATCACGCACCTCTCTTTCCGTTAATCCAACGCAAGTATGTAACGCAAGTGTCTATACTCTATAATCTATATAGTACTACGATATGATATTATGTGTTACCTTACTTAATCGAGTCGTCTATAATATTAATATATACGTTGTAAACGCGTACGTGCGTTAAAAATCGTATAAACTCACAATAATTTGCGACAAGAATCGTTAGAAATCCACCGCTGCCAAAATATTCTACAATGGCTATAGGAGTCTCCTAACGAATTAATCATATATATTAATAATAATAATAATATGTTTCTTTATTAATTGTAATTATTGTAAGCTAATTTTAGCTCGTATTACGAGACAAAGTTATATAAACGTGTTTGACTCGTATTTAGAACCACATACACTATTATAATAATAATAGTAACGTTGTATAAAATAAATACTTCTCAACTAGTTGATATTCTCAAAATATTTATTTTAATTTTTCAAAAGCAGCTTAATGAATATTTTTTAATTCTCCAACAACATTCATAGTCGAGATACAACAATTATTTAAGTATAATTTTTAAAAGACGAAGAGAGAATTGTTTTATTTTATTTTCGTCAAATACTATTACATTAAAATTATACAACTATTATGAGTATTTAATGGATAATTTTTGGAAATTAATTAGGTGGACAATAAAAGAAAGTATTTAAATCCAGAATTAAAAAATACTTTTAGGAAAGACGTAACTATTAAATGGTTATAATTATAGTTCTAATAATTTTTTAAATTTGAATACTTAACGAAACTTAATAGAATAGAAAAGAAGTGGATAATCGTATTTTTTATTTATAATATAATATATATGTGTGCATGCATTACGTTCTAGCTCGGTTGAATAAGCTATTAGATAGTTTGGTTGACACTAACTATAACCTAAACGTTCGCTCTGACGGCCGACGTAAAACAGCGATCGTAAACCGATATTTTACTATCATCCGTGTATACGCGTATGACCGACATTGTAACAAACATGAAAAATAAAAATGTATTTTAATAGTGAAAACATAGCAGACGACCCGGATCCTCTCACGGCGGACTACTCCCACAAAATCTCTAACGGTGCGGACGGCGGCGACGACGAGAACTCACGCACCCGCTGCATCCATCTCAAATCTCAATAATAATATTATCATTTTATTATCATCAACACTTTTCGTTTCATCTCGTGTCACCGCAACTAGCTGATTGGAATAGTCTAAATGTTTTCGTGTGTATCAAATTATTTTTTTTCTAGTTTTTTTTTTTTAGGTTTTTATCAATTAATACATTATTAGTATACACTGGACGTCTGGACGTATTAAAGTCACAGCGCTTAATATAACATCAACGTTTTAAAAAAACTAAATATGCAAAATATCGAAAACAATCAATATACAAATTTATTTTTACTTAGAAGTAAAAAATAAGGGACGAAAAACCTATTATCGTTGTGAATAGATCAACCATGAACACTTCGTTTTTGAAAAACTTAGCGTTATAATATTATTTTTACGCGTTCGTTATTATGACGAACAATGATGACACCAAAGAAAATTCAAATAATAATTAATCAATCGTAACAAAAAAATCATCTTACAAATAATTTCATATAGACCATGTTCATGTCATAACAAAATGCCTAACACAAACGGTTACGGTACAGTTCGAAATATGCGGAAGACCGATTCGCTAACGTCAAGTATACTCTAGCGCCCGTATTTATTGACAATAGGCAACACAATTTACGCATACTCGTACATCCGTATTCAAACATCGACAACAACAATATTGTATTATTATAATTATTATTTATGTTTCGGTCTATAATTCGCACGCTTTTTACACACGTGATAACGACTTTCGATTAATTTTTATATCAATTGCATCAATTACAGTTTACATTTGATACATTTTTAATTCAATACTAACTATGAAAACATCTAATTGTCGTTGACATAACTTGCAGACCTTACTTGCAGTTAAAAAAAATATCATTAAATTTCCAGTGCAGTCTTACCAGTAACAACTACTTCAGCGATTGAAGTACGGTGAAACTGTGAAAGCTACAAAAAAGGTCTATTTTTGTGCGCACGTCGTCCACTATTATAATATTGTCGCTATTGCAGTGTATTATTATAGATAATAAAATATACCTCAATAATGTATAACTGCTTATATGGAAATAAATTGTTTCTCGTCGTCGCCACACTGCAGTTAATGGATTTTTAAATACTCGGATTTATGTTCACTTTGCACTTCATTAGACCACGTTTTTAGACCACGACAAAAACGGCTTTGTCAAAATTACTGAAATTTATATACACGTTAGTACGTATCTATTCTATAAAATATTATAGCATTATTATTTTTTCGTCCGGTTATCCCACGATTTTGACACGCGATGGCCAATGACGACATAACAGTAAGTGTACGCGACAACTATTATATATACAGGGTGATTCACCAAGCATGCTCAACCCCAAATTCTTGATCCACGCCCAGGAGCATCAGTCTAGCATTCGTGCTAACAAAACGAAAAATATGAATCCTTCGGACAAAACCGGAGGACCTTGAATTACGTCCGCGCGAGTTCGATCGATTTCGGACGAACATAATAATATATTATACAAACACATACCTATGCACGTCGCATAGTGGCTGTCGCACTTGACCGAGCGGAACACCCTAGATAATGGAAGCGATTGAAACAACAACCAACCGTGTATGTCACCAAGTACCTATATATAGAAACGAAAATCGTAATCGCAATGATATTTCGAGGTTTCTATACCTATTCCGCCGCAGTGTGGGATGTACCGCGTGTATATACGTATACACCTATTTAGTCTATAATTAAGTATAATACAAATCCATAGTCTGGAGATTTGGTTTTGGTGTACAAGAAAAATGGGGACGCATAATATATATAGTTAATAACGAAACATAAAAAAACCTGCGATCGTCTACTTGCTACGTCATGAGCTTTATCGTTATGAATGATTTAGTTTTTAACCATAACTATGTATTATAATAAAATGATAATGTATAGAACTAATAAATAAATGCTCCTCTCTACGATCAGAAAAATTTTAGACCAGTACAGAACTAGAGGAACTTTAATAGTTAAAAAGTTACAAGTTTACTGTGTTTTAAGTGGTACCTACTATATCTACCATTCTACCAATAATTAGTTATATTTTCTAGAACGTTTATATTATTAAAATATATTACGCGATTATTTCGGTGTAATTATTATGTATCTCAGTGGTGTACTTATGCAATTCCAAAATTAGTATAAATAAATACTGTTTATAATCTTTTTACAACATTTAAATATAGACCTAACTAGCACCTATTTTGATGAAAACAAAGAGTTATTTAAAAACACGCGACAATTAACATTAATTGTATTAAATATATAACAAGTGCTTCATACATTGCATAACATTGTACATTATCTTAAATAAATACAATTCAGAGGCCTATCAACGGATTGTGATTCGGTACCCAGGATCTATATAAAATGTACGACTACTGTATTTATACCAATCGTGAATTAACTGATAATCATAGTTAATATTGTATTAAAATTTCTTATTTTCTTCTGTACACTGATCGTGAAACACTCGTGTCCTACCCACTTTCCGACTAACCTTCATTTCTAAAATAATTACTATTATAATATAATAAACGTTCAATAGTACGAGTATACAATAAATGGTAATATGCACGATACGTTATAGATCACTGGTTAAACCGAACAATATATTAATGCGTGTTAATGTGCGTTTAATGGTGTAACGACTTAGACATTGATATACGTATATTTCCATGGCATACGTGCTGTATGTTAAAATTTAGTTTACTTATACACTTCGTCTGAGACGAAAACTGAACGAATTCGATTTATGAAAATCACGGTTGGTATAGACAAAGTTATTTCTGTTGTCTGAAAAACATATGTTGCAACTCTATGAATATATTATTATAGTTGCCGACCAACATAATAATATAAGCGTTTATGGCTGATTGACCGCGGTGACGAGAACTCAATACTCGTATATTCGATCGATAAATTATTTATAAAAGTGATGGATTTTTTTAATACTATAGAGTTGTTCTATATTTTTTAATTATTGTTTTTTTTTTACAATATATTATATGAGATGATGCAATATTATGTTTAATGTATTTTTATTGGCAAAAGTGAGACGCTCCAATTGTACGGATTCAGTTCTCATCTATCTCGTTTGAAATCGTTGTTTCATAACATTGTTAACTATAAGATTGTGTATCCTTCAGGGTTTTTTTTGTGTTAAACAACTTCGCATGTAAAAAAATTTGCAATTACGTAACAACAAAATTATTACTAGTATTAACAGTATTATATAGTATTAAAATGTATAGTCTACTTTTAATCAACTAAAACATTTTTTTAATTTTACAATTATTATTTAATTTTTAATTTGTTTTCTTGCGTATTCATAGGTAAATCATAATATATAATTATTTAATTTCTGTATAAATAAATTAGGTATATTATAGTGTATAACTATAAGATTTGATATTATAAAGATTAAACATATTTTCATTACAAAAACCAAATATGTATTGTTCTTACTCCAGTGAAATGGTTCCAGTACCGTTATAGCAATTGCTTGAAACGGAAATTAAGAAATAATATGTTAAACACGAATACGGTTATTATAATAACTATGATTTTAAGATTAATTAATAACAATTTTTTCAAGGACATTCCGTGGTCACATATATTTTTTCAACGTGTTTAAGAAATAATCTTAATGGTAAACCGTAAACGACTATATAATATATAGTGGTGACATCGGTACGCAGATAATAATAAAATAAACAATATTATACATTATGGCAATGCCATTGTAAATTGTATTTGTTTATCAATAATACAACGAGAAATTCGATTCCCTAAGACGAATCTGATTGATTACCTTGAAGTTCATCTTATTTTCGTTTACATAATATCTGGTAGTATCACATAACTCGGACCCCCCGACAGTGAATAGTTTTTTCAAATTTAAATAATAAATAACCATATATATACATGTCATCAATAAGACCACAGTGTACTTTTATTAATAACATAAAAATGTTTGATTTTAAAACATAATAGTTAATACCTAAGCACAAATTATTACAACAATAACTGCAAAGCATTCTATAATGAATGTGAATCATGAATTAAAACTTTGATCACTATAAACTGAGTCAGGTGGTAAGCATTTACAGGAAAACATCAGCATTAATGATTCCATGCAGCTTCTGCGTACGTGTAACTTATTTTATTGTACTACCCGAGTAAAATACACTTATTGACATATACTCACCACACAACATGCGCACAAACAAGCAGTAGCAATTTCCGACAGTATATTATACTCCAACACGAACGTCATGCACAAATAATTTATTATTCTGCATTAAATGTCTATGAAAAATATCCTTAAAACGAGCACATAGATACTATAGCTTTCTGAGTAGGAACCAACAATTAAAAAGAATTCCTCGAAAAAAATAGAAATAATGTCTTACTGTAATATTGTCAGTTAAATATCGAAAAGATTCCAAACAGAATAAATAGTGAAGAATAATTTTGTGTACATACAATAATAGATACACTAAAGAGACGGTAGGTATGCTAAAATGTTGAACCGATATTAATTGTATAATAATAAATAAAATCACAATATTTGATACAAGCTTAAAGATTAAAACGAATATTATATTTATAATGTATTACCATAAAGAGACATCTAAAACAAATTCATCATTGATCGTGACATAATTTTGCTACAATTCATCGATTGTTTATCTTATAAAAATAATTTTTTGAATGTAATCTGTTACAATAACTTACAATATTATTAAACGCATACTATATTAACTCGAAACAGTTATTATAACATTTTCAATAAAATTTACTCAAACAATAAATCATTTTACACGATATTTTACGAAATAAAGCTAAATATACAGAGAAAACAGACGCAAATAAAATAAACAAAAAAATAACATGTCGGTAATGCACTTTTAAATGTATATAGTTATTGTTTACAATACTATTCTGTAAATAATGCCAAATACAACGAACTGTACACACATAATGTAGAAGATTTTGGTTGAAGAAATAACACGTTTATAGACATGAAAAGCACCGAAGAACGAATCGTAAAAAACCATTGTTATAAATGGAAAACGGCTAGTCGTTCACGGCATCAGAATATTATAAGCACGACGATGACCGTTGACAACTACATCTAGACGATTTTAAGCGAAACGTGACTCGTTGAAACATCATGATTCATGACTCACGAGTAATGACTGTTTGTGATGTGAAATTTCTTTTAATTTTTAAACATATATTAAATTACATTAATCAATATTAGAAGTATAGTACAAGACTTATATAAGTTAAAATAAAAATAAATGATTGTTAAATGATTTTTATGAACAAAAGTAAAAACAAAACACTTCTTAAATGGAGAATACCTATGTGATTTGTATTTTTAAGAATAAAAATGATTTATTTTAATGTAACAAGGATTAAGGATTCAGATTTTTACAAAATAAATACGACATTTGTTATTTAATAACAATCAACCAATTGTTTATTAAGTATAGGTACAATGTATAACAGCAGTTTTATAAAACCAGACAATTTTATACAACTATGATGATATGTTAACGGTAAATCAGTAGTTATAAATTATACAAACGAATAAAAAATACTCGAGAATTAACTCTTGAAGAACCGTTAAATGAGAGCTATAAATATAATGTCGATGGTTTATGATGATGATGACGACAATTAAGTTTTATATATATGAAAGAGATGAAGATAATTTGTACAACTAGTTTATGTCAGAGAACAACTATCAACCTTTATTATAAAAAGTAGTTGGGATGACTTCAATTCAAATCAAAAAAAACTTTATTTAAAGCACAATATCTAATTTTTATTATAAATAAATACTTGTATACATAAGAACAAAAACAATGGAAAGTATAAAAATATAAAAATTAACTTTTAATTGGATTAAGATAAAGTTTGGCTTTTCTATTAAATTTGACATAATAATAATATAAACGACATTTTCTAAATAATTCAAGTAAACTAAATAATAATTATCACTGTGAATAAGTGTACAACCTATATGGTAATATAAAGCACTATTAGCAAATACTGTTATTACTATATTATGTCTATTACACCAACTAGTGTTTAAATAAAATAAACTAAATAAATAACTTTATGATACTTAGTTCAGCGATTATATTTTATACTATGTAAGTCATTGATGCTATAATAATAACACCATTGATTATAATATATATTACAAAATCAATAGTAACATCTAATATTGTGTAACAAATAGTTATAAATACCAAGTAAAATTTGTAAAAGCATATAAATACTAGATAGATAAAAAATAATGAACATCATAATTTATAAATATAGATATTATATTGTTTAAATATTATTCAAATGTATGTACATTGTAAAAATATTTGTAACAAGTATCGACATCAGAAATGTATTTATAAGTACGTAAAAGAAGTAATCGAAATAAGTACAATATTAATTTGTGTTCTACATTACTGCAGCAAACACGAGTTGTATAATTTTCGTATACAAACAGTTTTTTTTTTATTTAATACCTACCTAATTCAGTATAATGTCTGTATAACCAATTTAATATATTCCAAGTTATCATACACTTCGTAACTATATGATATTTTACTAAAATATGTACATTAAAATGAATTAGGTACAATTGTATTAAATAATGGTATTATAATTACGCAAATCTCGAACTAGGATTTCGATAGTATAAAAAATTACTATAATACGATAAAACACAAAAACTCAGTAATGCAAATGCTGCTCTATTTATCGGTAATCGATATTTTTTCGAAAAAAAAAACTAAAAATGAAATAAACCGCAAGAAAACGGTATTTGTACTCAGTTTATAGGTATATAACCACAACGATATCGCTTTAGGTGTTAGAATTTAAGCGCAGTTATACCTACTATACACTTGCGAAACAAAAATACCTATTATAACTATTAAAAAACATATTATTTTATTAAACATTTTATTGATCACTAAATAATCGCTAAAACCATCCAACTCATATGCATGCATATGTATAAACTGGTAAACTCAAAAAAAAAAAAATACGACCTCAAAATAAAAACAATACTTAAAAGTTGTAGGCATAATATGCGAGAAAAAGTATAGGTTTTTCATCGGAAAAGTCGTAATACGAACTCATGCTTACCAAACCTAACGAGCTAGAGAAAAAAACACGCGAACGCAACAGAGTCGAAGAGACCTAAACGATAAGTACCTATTACTATCACGTCAGACTGTTGGCGAAAAGGACCCAAGAGCGTCGCACACGGCTGACGTATATACCATAAACTAAATAATAATATATATACGTATTATATTAATGGAATTATAATATAAAGCGGTTCGTCGAGACTATAATATACATTTTATTTAATTATTGTCAAACAACTTAATAATATTATGAACGCGCGATTGATCGATTGTTAATAAAAATGATGATTACCTGCGGTCACAGTTACGGCACGTGCTTGGCGAATCTCTCGGCGATACGACGGCTCTGTCCGTTGATGATCTATCCACACGACGTCACGCGCTCGTCTATCTTATGATATCACGCGATTTATTATATAATAATAATAATAATATATTATATTATATTTTAATCGAACCGACGGCAACAATACAGTTGTCGTTAATTTTCGGACGTAACAGAGTAACGCACGCACTATAATAATATTATAATATCGTCGACGTCGTCGTTATCGTTGTTGTTGGCGACCCGGCCGGACGGCGACACGAGCGTAGCAGCACCAGTTACCGCGTATCGTCCGCGACGACGACGACAACGTTTGCGCCGCGACGACGCCCACGCTGCAGCGCGAACCGATCATCGTGGCGGACTCGTCTGCACGCGGCGGCACGTCGACCGCCGATTATCAGTCGTACGGTTATCGCCCTACGATATTGTAACAGTAATAATATTCGTTATATTATAACATGTACTATGACGCGTCACAGCGTTTCCGTGTTTGTTTGACGAGGTAGGTATATAATATATAGCGGCGGGTCACGTGCAAGATTCCGGCCTGCTGAGGAGGCGGCGTGATCGGCGTTCGGACGTCCGCGTGAACTCGACGACGAGGCACGACAAGATAAAAAAAAAAAAAAAATAGAAAATATAATATAATAACGTGTAATGCCGATAAACCGCAGAGATGGGTTACGCGTTAGGTCTTCTTGCCGGCGACGGTGGTAATATTATTACAAAATATATTATAATATTGTTCGGCGAAAACTATACGAGTGTTGAAAAACGGACAGAGAACGCGCTGCGGCAGCCACCACTGCGTATTATTATTATTATAGCTATATATATACTATAACCGCCGACGCCGAACGGAAAATGACGATTTTCACGCGCGCACAAAACCGTACCGCGGAAGTGGAGGCGTAAAAGACGAAGACTGCGTCAGCGGCGGGCGACACGCACAGGCAACGGCCACACGACGACGACTGAGGAGCGGTATACGCACGGCGCGTACAATGGGATGGTATAATAATGTAGGTATAGGTAGGTAGGTAGGAAGGAAGGTAGGTAGGTACAAGCCGTCGTCGGCGAACGGCTGTGGAGACCGTACGCGCGCGAACAAAATATAATAATAATATTATGGAGAAAAGAACGTGTCCGCGCGCCGTCGCTGAGGTCATCGAGTTTGAATTATGATTATTATTGTTATGTTTTTACAGTTGTGACTATTCTATATGCATATATATCGGGGTGGGATCACAATATTGTCCTCTACAAACGAGACACCGTTTATCTTTACTATATTCGTTTTTCTCGATAGTTAAAAATAACACAGGTACTGCTCGTATTTTCCTCCAAAAGTTTGTTTTGGACTAAAACCACGACTATTTTCTTTTAAATATTAAAATCATTCACATTTTTTGTAAATACTAAATATCAAATTATTTTTGTTATTTTATATTAGGTCTGAAATTTATTATGATATTCATAATTTCATTAGTATTTCTATAAAGAAATATACGTAAAACACTCCCAATATAAAATATAATAATAGATTATAATTCATCGGTAGCTAAACAATTATAGAATGATTTATATATTATATTTTAATTTTAGTTTATTCAAGGTCCAAATTGTTATAAAAAAATGTATATTTAATATATTTTTGACAATAATTTTTAATTTTAATTTCTTTTATCCGTTGTCATTATGTATAAATATAAAAATAGATAGAACTAAATGCTTAGCCAAAAAAACGATAGACCCCTTTTTAAATATTATTAAGTAGACGACAACTTTTTATTCGATATTGTATGAAAATGGTCAAGATTATTTATTTATTTATTATTATTTTTTCGAGGAAAATAATCATTGTACGAATAGATACTATAATGAATAAAGTATCTTTTTGAAGAAAAATTATGTTATGTCCGTAGTCCGAACAAACGGGCATACTCGTACGCGTTTTATGCATAAAAGCTCGTAATGATAGACGATTATTTTACACATTTACACCCATATTGTTGTATAATGTTTACTTTACCCACTTAGTGCTGTGTTGTAGAAACCTGGTGAGCGGTGAGCAAGGTGTAATGCCATATGTTCTAGGATGTAACAATTTGGCCATAATTTTAAATTATTATAACTATCGGTATAATATAATATTATGCATATTATCTACTTATGTCTTTATTGTTCTTTTATACGTTTGAGACATGTGCTACGCGATCTTAATATTTATACTGCATAACACATACCTACAAGTATAATACACATTAACGTGGTATAATATATTCATTAACATTAAGGTTGCCCTCAGAAAATATTTTTGAATAAACTAAAGAAGCTTTCCATTTCAGAGTAGTCAAAAAACCACCAAACCTTGACTAAAACCACACCTACCTTAATATATAGACTTAGAAGACCAAGTTCGCCAACTAAACAATAATTTATAAATAAGAGCCATGTGACTTAAAATATAACTAGAACGCGGAAAACTATGCAACTGCATATTTTTTTCCTTTTTACTTTTTTGAATATTTATCGGTTATCTTCACAAACCATAACAATTTGAATCTAATGCTGATTTTTTTTTTTTTGTATATTTCTATACATTTATACAAAATTCAAAATATATTGCATATTAAAATGAATATTTTTTATATACTTAGTTTATTTAAGTAATTAATTATTGTAAATTGTTTAATTTGTGAATTTTATATGAATAAAAAAAAAAATTCTTAAATATTTGTAGCATACTTTTATGATTTTTACTACATATATATGGCATATTTTGATACATTTTAGTGCGTGTTCTACTCATAAATATATATGCATAAAAACGTAAAAAATGTCAAATTTTTATTTCTTATTAGGCAACAGCCACTTGTTGTTAGTTTTTTCTAAAAATACTAGTTTTACGTATTTTTCACAGTGTAAACAAACTGTCATCGTCTTAGAAACGTAATGTATACTTTAAGAGAACATCGCAGAATCTTTTAGAGTTATAATAATATTGAATATCTCCAAATTTTATACGAAAGGCCACGAAATACTGTTTTTTGAAAAAATTACATTATGTACAACACTTGGTGAAGGAGTAAGTTATCACATTCAAAATTTCACATATATGATCCAATGCGATGACTGATAAATGTACTTGCATAAAAACGTAAAAAATGTCAAATTTTTATTTCTTAATGGCCCCACAGACACTTGTTATCAGTATTTTCTAAAAAAACTAGTTTTACGTAATTTTTACAGTGTAAATAAACTTCCATCGTCTTAAAAACGCATATACACTTTAAGAGAACGTCGCAGTACCTTTTAGAGCAATAATAATATTGAATATCTCCGAATTTTATATGAAAGGCCACGAAATACCGTTTTTTTAATAAATATTTCATTATGATAATACAAATGACTAAAAAGTACTAGCAACAGCAATTTTAAAACAAGTAAAGATAAAATAAGTATTTGTAACATACTCGATAATTTATTCGGGTTACGCGTTTGTTTACATCAAAGATGACAACTAACAATTACAACAAATGAATAAACTTATAAAATATATACCTTTATTAAGCACACCTAGTACAAATAATCTATAGACAAAACTTTTATTATTATTAAAATTATTGTATAGATTAGATTTAAAACAAAGAGGTACAATGAGGTACTTTTATTTTAAATATAAGAGTAAACTCAAACTGTACACTTTATGTGAGGTAGAATATAATTAAACTAAAACTTTTATACTGTTTGTCGAAATCAATCTATATACTCACAACAACAAAAATAACACATAACAAAATTGCACATTAAACTATTTAATAGCAAAGAGGACACTGTTTGTTAAATACTTTTTCCTCGCAAATAAAGTTATGAAAAATAGAAAAAAATAGTGGTATAGCTTAGCTAGCTCCATTCACTTGAAATCGGTTCTATATTCGAAATTTTTGTTTTTAATAGTGGGCCACTTAAAGTGTTTGCAATATCTCAATAATTTATGTGCTAGTTTTGGTTCTAATCTTTTTATTGAACTAAAAATAAATATTATAAAGTGTTTAATACCATCATTAGGTGTAACATTAGGTGATGGTTAATAACAACTGCTAATAATATTATTTTACTGATGAGTTTATAAAGATAATATCCACAATATACATGATATACTTTTTATGTATTAAATAATACAATTTCAAAAAATTAATTCCATTAATCACACGGTCAATACGTAATAATAAAATATGTTATTCAATGTAAACATTATTGTAATTAAGTAAATATATTCTGAATTAATTCATAAACAATTATATACATACCTACTTGAATTATTAAACTTTATGTTTTTAATGTCAACGATAAACATTTGAATACAATTTAAAACAAATGAAAAATACAAAAAAAAGTATCATAACTGATAGGATTTTATACATGTACTGTTTTCAGATTCATATAGATATGAAATAACTTTCTTCTTAGACAAAAGAAAAAAATGCTCCACAAAATCATTATAGTAATATAGTCTATGACTGCGTACTGTTTTTTTTTTTTTTTGAAATAAATCAATTTGGTGAATTATAATATTACTATTTTTAAATTATACTTAAATAAAATATTAAATTTACTAACTCAATATCAAAGTTGAAACGTTAATGGAACAGTAATGTAAAAATAAAATGTAACATAATGTTACACCGTCGATTACCGAATACCGGCTACCAAATGTATCATAATTTTTTATCGGACCCAATATAATAATAAAATTATTTAGGAAATTATGGGCTAAATACCATAGCCTTTTCTCAGTTCATTCTAGTAATGCCATAACCCTAATATACGAGTACTTGTTATTTTAAATAACAACTTATAACTTGTAAATAACTTGTTATTTTAAAAAACAGTACCTATTAATAAATAATATGTATTGATATAATTAATGGTTTATTATAATGATCGAGGATGTATAGTTTTTAGAAGTTTATCTATGACAATATTAAATAAATATAATATTATGTAGGTATGTTATATTGTTTTATACAAACATAATATTATTTTTAATATCTTAAATAATGATATTAATTCAAATGTCATCAATAGTTCACATATTTTTCTCTATGCAGATGACCTAAAACTCGTAAACAATTCTTAATTCTCATAATAATGCGATTAGCTTACAAAATAATATCAATACTATTCAAACTTAGTGCTCAATAAATCATCTACAAATGATGTAAATTTATGAATTTTAACTGAACGAGATGCCCATAAACTTTTTATATACTATTTATAATTCAAATATTGAAATCTTTAATAATCTTAGCGTAATTTCGACCCAAAATTAAATTGTTCAGCTCTAAATAAAATAACAAGAAATAAAACGAAGCGCGTTTTAAGCTTTATTAAACGGATTTGTGGTTCTTTTAATGACTTTTCATCTTTAATAACAATTTATTGTTATTTTTGTACGCTCTTATCTGGATTATTGTCCTTTGGTATGGATAAACAATACAATGAAACAAAATTCTATTATTGAAAAAAATCTAAAAATTTCTTATCTCTATCTACTTAAAAAAAGACTATCAAAGCAACTTCATAATTTACTTTTAGATGACATAGATTACCCGAGCTCCTATTTTTTATTTGTTTTAAAATATGTTCAATAACTGCATACGATTAGGTATATGTAAAAGGACTTCAACTCTTATGTATTCATAAATAAATAAATAAACATACTTAATATAATTTAATTTTTTTCGTTAAACTTCTTATTTTGTTAAATAACATTAGGTTATATTTATTTAGAAATTAAATTTTTTTTTTTTTTAAAGTTGACGGTAAAAATATATATTAATTACTTAGAGTACTAAAATACTTCATTTATTGAATCATTTACACTTTAAAAACCTTGAATACTACTGTTATAAATAGTTTTTTATATGTTTTTATATTAAATTTAATACCTACATAAATGATTTCAAAAATTATATAAATGAAACTTTGGCCAAAAATATAAAATATATCCTCTAAAAGTATCGTACATAAACAGACATATTATACCCATGCCACAAATTTTAAAACTCTGCTTACGTCATGTAAACTTCAACATTTATGCCTAATTATTTTTACAGTTATCAAAAACCGGTTTTTAACATTAAATTTGGTAACGCACAAACATCGATCATTGATAAATGATTTATAACCAACTCTGAATCGACTAAAGGTAATAAGACAAATTTCATGTTTTCTATTGAAAGCGGTAAACATAATAATTATTTTTATAACTATTATAAGCATATTTGCTTATCAAACAATAAATAATAATATTATACAATTTACCAGTTTTATAAATCTGGTATCTCAATTAATACTGTAGATGTAGGTACATTGTTATTAGTTGGGTGTAGAATTTTTAAAAGAATTTAGTAAAATAATAAATGTATAAATATATATTATTCGAGCTAGAAGTGTAATATGTAAAGAAGTGTAATATGTAATATTATATCATATGAGACATAATATATCATTTAAAAATAAACATATTATAAATTTGTAATTTGTAATTATAATGAATAAATTATTTGATAAACCAGTTACTCTATTATATCTATTCAGTATTTTAAATGGTTTATTAACTAAGAAACGATGGTTATAACTTATAGATTTACCAATCAGAATAAAAAAAATATAGTAATTTGTTATGTTAAAATCTAAACTATATCAATTTTACTTTGAACTTATTGAAACCATAACTATTTTCCAATGATATATTTTTAAAAAATAATGTACATATTTGAATAATAATCTATATCGTAATGTTTTTATCTCCGAAGAATACCCTTGAAGTTTTACAACGCACTAAATTGAAATAATTAAATTTAAAACTAATTTCCAACAGTTGTCAATTTAAATGTTACGTATATTATCTCTATGAATGATATTACGTCAAACCAGATTATATTTTGGTATTAAAACAGGTGCGATTACTCGAATACTTGATTGAATATCCATCATAAATACAGCAATCATTCGATTCTACAATAAATATTTTAAATGAGATTTGTTTAGTATATTATTTTTATATTTGTTAAACATATAAGTATATAACAATTGTGTTAAGACGATAAAGCTACATGTCGACACTAATGAGTTATTAGTTATTACTTTATTATATAATGCAATATAAAAACTGTATAGATGAAAATCCACGTAAACGCACTTTCAGCACTTGGCAAACGTGACATTGAAAAGCATTGCGTGTAAAATTAAAATTGTCAAAAGTCGGTTGTAAAAAAAAAAAAACAAAAACAATAAAACAATAATTTAAAAACTTAAAATTTTATTATATCATGTACGACGTACGTCACTCAATTTAAAAATAAGCGGTGTGGCCATAAACAACTAAAATAAACACATAATGTCATATACTAATATATTATAATAACATCACAGGGGATTTAGGTTCATATGACTCTACTTTTGGAAGACACTTAAAAGCTATATCTGTAAGTAATTGTATGTGCGTTGCACACTATGCAGTGAAGTCAGCACACTCATCGGTTCCACTACCAATGTTAATGAGGCGATCCTTCAATTACTATAATACATTATGTACGTGTACTATATTATAATATATGTACACTGATACGCGGAGAAATCTACGGGAATATAATATTTGTGTATATTGTGTCTATATATATAATATATATATATATATATATTAACTTTGCTATCCACATATTATTATAATATTGAAACGCTTAGATACACAGATTCGATAACAAAACGCATTATAATGTCCCGATTGTTTTCGGTCAAGTGAGAAACTCGAGTTTTAATAAATTTATTACAATGTGGACTGCATGATGTAAAAAATAAATAAACAATCGACTATAATTAAAAACAAAAGAATACCGTCGAAAATCTTTAGTAGTGTAGGAACACTAGGAACAAAAAAAAACATAATAAAAATACCGATAAGATTACTGCAGATTGTCCGATATATACAATATACTTATAACCTACGTATATAACACGCACCATATTTATTATAACGGTCATCGTCCGTGGGCGTCATCGTGACACCACACTACGAGCCACTTTTCCCCAAGTGTTTCACGTTTTTATTTCAGTCGGTCGATTAAAACGTAATTTTTTCACACGAAACATCATAAGACAGTTTAGGGTTTCGTAATATTATCCGACTGGTAAACGCAGTCTATGTAATAATAGCGTGACGGTGGCGTGAAAGCTCAGATCAAAAAATATTTATTTTTTCAAAAATCAATAGCTCATATCCAATATCGGCAATATCCATACATTCACTTTGAATCATTCTAATGTGTTGTCGTTGAAAACAATTCTTTTATTGAGTAACAAATAACTCTCATTTAGATTTTTAAAATCAAAATTTAGATGAGTAGTTTATAAGTTATTAACTTTTATTGTATTTAAAGTTCAGATAACCGAAGTATGCGACAGCAAAATTTTGGTAGAAATTCCCGTATCAACCCGTCGTCAACTCTACTATGCTTACTTAAATTTAAATACTTATAATTCATTAACTACTCGTTAAAATTTCGATTTTGTGTATACTAAAATGCGCAGGAAAATATTCTATTTCATAATGTAAAATTAGTAAAAAACATAAGTTGCTTACATCAAAAAAGATACATCTCAATATCAAGAAGAGACTTATAAAAACATATGTATGGAGTGTTGCAACATACGGATGTGAAACTTGGGTAATAAATGATACCGAAAAGACAAAACTAGAAGCCTTCGAGATGTGGTGTTGGAGACGTATGGAAAGGATAAGCTGGATAGAGCGGAAAACGAATGAAGAAGTACTCAGAACAGTGGGAGAAAAACGTACACTCATAGATGCGATTAGAGAAAGACGATGGAAAATGGTTGGGCATGCCTTGAGACACCCAGAAGAATTGCATAATATAATATTAGAAGGTATGATAGAAGGAAAGAAAACTGCAGGACGTCCCCGAAACTCCTATATAGGACAAATTAAATGTGATGCAAAAGTTAAAACCTTTAAGGAACTTAAAGAAAAGGCGAGTAATCGGTTAGAATGGAGAATTGGAGTTGTAAACCAACCTTCGGGTTGAAAAAAAAAAAAATGTAAAATTAAAAATGTATGCTGTATTTAAAAAAAAAAATACAACGCTAAAAAATATTAAAATATATATTATTATTTTTTTTTTTTTTTTTAATGTATTTTATTACAATTGGAAATTATGTAAGAATAACATATTTTTAAATAAAAATATTAAATTTGGAAATAATGAGTATTATCCGAGAAAAGAATCTCTTCGTATATGTTTGTATTAAAACTTAAAAGAATCACAAAAATATATCGAAAAGATGCTAGTTACATATTGCATTATGATATGGACTATTATGTCTTATTCCACGGATTATGCTTAACAATTTATGTTTATCGTTTGCTATAAATCGCTTTTTTTTTTGTTTTCTATTTTTAAATTAATTGAGATATAGTTGTAAATTATACACACAATTCTAATCATAATCGAATTACATAACTATCTATTAATGTGTAAATTCAAATAATTTGAAGTCCTATTAAGTTTGTAACTATTAGACAAGTATTAAGACAACTGCTCCTGTATACAAATGTACTCATATTATTATGTAACTTAATATTTATACTGCAGCACCTACTTCAAAATTTTGGTCTTCTTAAACCTTATAATAATATAGGTGTGGCTAACATAAGTCATTATTATACTTATGTTTTATTAGATCATTTTGAAGAAAGAACAGTAGAATAAGTATAACGATAACGAACACGATAATGATAGATCGTTATGCCGAGAGCACGCATAAATACTTAACCTCTCGTGAGTTTGTAAGTTACTCAACAATTACTATTAGGTACCCCCCTCGATGAATTTACATTCTGATGGCATAGAGTTGACGAGACTTTCGAAACCATCGATCTCTGAAATTTAGCTACTTTGAATTTGTTCTTAAATTACTACTATAATTTCAAATAGACTTAGGTGACTGAAAAAACTATAATTATACTTAAATTATCTTCAAATTTACTTTACTAACGCCAGTGATATCTCTATAGATACTAGAATATTTAGTGATTTTTATATATATAATGGTTTGTGACATATTTTTTATAACTTAAGTACCTATTTAAAAAATTATATATGTATATTTACACCGTACACAGAGATATTGATATATGGATTTCTTGTGGCTATTGAATTCAGTCAATTATATTAGGATGATGAGATTTGTGCGGAGTAAAATAGTCAGAGCACGAATAATTATCTTATCGCATAAGCAACGGTTTTATTCATGATGTCATTCTCGATGTCATATACAAATTTTCAAAACGACCCCTAACTAAAAGACATATTCATGTCAAGATATTGTGATTTGTAATGATATACTTATAAATATACTATAAAATAGTCTTATTTAATAATAAGTTATAATTAAACCTTGATACTAAAATAAATAGAATACAAAATTTAAATTAGGCCATTTGAATTTAAATAGAATACCCCCCCCCCCCACACACACACACACACACCACTCACAAAAGATATTATTTGATTAATCAATTAATTACCAGAAAAACGTTTTTATTTATTAAACTTAATGTGTACAGTGTACACTGTACACATTTCAAGTGCACACACATATAATACAACCTACCAGCAACTCTAAGATATTATATACATACACTTAATTTATAACTTATTATTAACTAACAATTAAGTATGAAAAATTATTTAGGATAAAAACTGCGGTATATTACTCATAAATCATTATTTAGTTCAATATCTACTGTTGGTTCGAAGTATAATTGTTGTACTTATGAGTTTGATAATATTATAACAAGGGAAATGTCAACTATAATACTATTTTATTTAAACGATCTAACAGTCGGAACAAATAGGTATATTCAAATCAAAATGTTTTTTTTAACTTTTCCAAACTGGCCGTATACTTCTTTATCAGCACTAAATTAAAACCTATCTTTTGTTATATTCTTGTACATGGAAATATAATATTAATATATCTCGAATCTATTATCCAATACCTATAGAAAACATGTATAAAATTAATACTCACAAATCACTTGGAACAGTGCCATAGCTAGACACTTTTTCTTGGGAAGGCCCGATATTTTGATGTATAAGGATTATCAATGAATACTTTTATTAAATAAAAAATAACAGCATGCCGTATTTATTATACGCATATTATATGAATTTATTTTATATTTTATTACTAAGTTCTAAGAGTACCTATCTACAGTAGTCATATAGTATATATAGACTAATTACATTCATTACGATATAAAACATTTATTTTTGAGGAAAGTGAACAGGCCTGGGCCTACTACCAGGCCTACCCGCTGGCTACGCCATCAACTTGGAAAAATATGATTTACAAATTTATGACTTCGAACAAAGTGGTACAATCTGCGTATTAGTATTTACTATTTAGTTATGTACTACAAATTATTTCTAATTTTTCCACCACCTAACGGTATGCCAACCACCATTACAATAATCAATTATTTGTTAGAGTCCTTCGTTACGACGCGCTACGTCTTGTTAGAAAACCGCACTCTTGCAAAAAATAAAACAACTTATGCAACTTATTTACGATCATCGTTTTCGTAATAAAATAACCATTGCGATAGTAATTAATTTTTTTTTTCTATTTAAATTCAATCATATGCAATCTATCGCTACATTAATATTCGACAGACCTAAATACAAGCCTAAATCAAAAAATCAAATTAATAAATACATATACCGAACTACAGACAACTAATTACAGTATAAGACATTAAAACTAAATATTATTATTAAATATCTAAAAATGAAAATAATTCATACAGCTATTTAACCTGTACTGGCTTTACTTATAGTAAAAAATAAAATTTAGGTGGATCAAACTATAAAGAATCATAAATAAAGGATCCCACTGTTGATATCAAAACAAAATATGAAGTTATGAAAAATATAGTTTTTTATTTCCATTAATAGTTTTTCAAACATATACCTAATTTTCCATTACTTTTAAATTTTTAATAAGTACAAATCCAAAAAAAAAATATATAATATATATATATAATCAATAATATTTTAAAATGTAAATAAAAGCGATTACTTAAAATTTATAGACGGAGAAGTACGAAAAAAATCATTAAAATTATCAAATAATAATTTTAAAAAGTTATATTAACCAGCATGTGATCCAAAAAACAATAATAATAAGCTAATACACTACTAAAAACTTATAGTTAGATAATAATACATTTTTTGTATTACCAATTTACAGTAAAAAAATTTTAAACTTTATTAATACGAGTATAACACAAAACTATTAGGTATAAACGGACGTAACACGATTGTGCACCTTTTACCTTTTTTTTTTTTTTTTTGAGCAAAAACAAATAATTAAATACTATTAATCACTCTCGTTAACATAAATTTTAATTTTTTCTTGGTTGGTTAGTATAACGTGTGAGTACTTTCATCTAGCGGCTACTTAATCAATTGCTCAACATAAAGTTTAAAGGCATGATATTATGATGCTATATTCAATGTATATTGTATACAATTACATTAAACAGGTAATAAGTAATTATAAAATTCACAAAAAAATTATCAGCTATTAATTTACAATTTAAAACATTTGTTATTATAAAACATAAAAAAATATAATAACGAAAGTTTTATTCGTTTGTATCGAGATTTTCATTATATCGTTATTTTGTTATACACTATGTGTAGAGCGATTTTGACGCGCGGTGAAAACGCCAGTGTATCGCCCGAGTACCGCTCGTCATTTTAACGCGCGTTACCGGGTGCCACCGTTTGTATGTTTACCGCGTGCCAAAATCACTCTAGTGTGGCCACAGTTATATTTTATATACTAATATATTAGTACATATCTGTGAGTGTGGCTCGGCCCTTACAATAATGTATATTTTGTTTTCGAATGGCAACGTTGCATTTAAAATTATATGCGGAATCGTGTATAATATACATAATGTGGAACTTGCGGAGTGGTTTATGTATATCAGTGGCTCAATTTATTGAAAAATTAACGAAATCGTTCTCCACCGAAATAAATATCAAATCAAAAAAATTACCAATGTTAATAATTATTATTGTTTTCGTTATTAAGTTTTATTTTTATTTTTATAGACGAATATCAGATTATTATTCCTCTTTTTACACGTAATTAATGTAATGTATTATTAGATTTTTTTACTATATGTATTAGGTTTTTATTAATATTGGTTCATTTTTTTTTTTTTTGAATTTATATTCATTTAAATATTTGTGTTTACTCAAAGATATAAGGTAAAAAGTGCACAATCGTGTTGTTTTTTTTTCAGGTAAAAAGGTAAAAAGTGAACAATCGTGTATTCGTGTTGCACCCGATTATAAACAAAGTAGAGTATAAATATCTGGGTTAGAACAACCATCGTTTTATAAAAATACTTTTTTTTATCAAATTTTGTTAAGTACCAGCTGGAAATTTGATCTAATAAATACATCTACTGATTAACAATCACTTTCATTAATATTTAATCTCCAACAAATATAGTAAACAAAACGCACTTTAAATTCAAAATTATACATTAAAGTATAAGCATTTATTCTGAATCATTGATATTATAATATTACGATGATAGCATAATATATTTATAATTTACAGCAGGTGATTGGTGAACAAAAAAAACTTATAATGATCACATTTTAAGCAAAAATCCACCTGTCACATTTTCTATTTGCGCGATTTACACCTGTCCATCTATATAGTACAAACGTGCTCCTTTCCAATCGGAGGGTCGTTCCGCAAAAAATAATTTTTTATGTAATTATTATAATATAGTAAATTCAATATAATATGTATGTTAACTGAAATGAAGAGCTATTTTTTTCAGCGTTATTATTATTACACCAATTGGCAATGATAATAAATTGTTATATAATTATAATGAATACCTAATGCATATACTATATACAAGAAATAATTATATCATTACGTTAAATGTGCAATTTTATTTAAGATGATTTAATGTTGTGAGATAATTTGCGGTTAGCAAAACCTTGATGAAGGTCCTATATTAAATCTACAATACTTATTCGTCTTTGAATTTGGTTTAGCGACTTGATCAATTCGCCCTCGTTAAAGAAATTAAAAATAAAAACGATCCTCTGAATATATTTAATTAATTTAAATTATACTAAAACGTAAAATTACATATTTAATTTAATTAAAAAAAAAAAATGATTTGGAATTCGTGATTTGTTTAATCGTTTTTCTAGCTTTTCAATATCAGATACTATAAAAATAATTACATAGGTAAACTAATTTAATACCTATTAATATGAACAATTGACAAAGAACTATTAACTATAGCTTTTAAAAGTTAAAAAAATATAAATGCAGTAAAATATTTTGTTTTTTTTTTTTTGAACGAGTATAACTTTTAAATTCATGAAAATAATAGATACATTCATCTTTAAGTCGTTTAATTATCTTAGCAATGAAATAGTTTATACACGCAATTTATATGCCAACCTACATATTTGGCGTTATATCAATAAATTAGATGTGGAAAAATTATAATTGAACACATTTTTAATATCTATGTCGTAACTCAGTCCGTGGGCGCCTATAAATAATTGTAAAATATATTAAATTTTGTTTGTTCTGAAAATAAATTGCGAGTGTTCATATTCTAACAGGATTAATAGATATCCCAAAGGCCAAAACTGTCTTTAAATTATAAAATTGGAATTTTATTGATACGTTGCAGTGTTAAAGGTGATATAAAGTGATGGTATTTGCATGTATTAAAATATTCACGTTTATTATGATCAATATTCAAAACAAAGTATTGATAGTTGTTGGTTAGGTTATGATAAATAATTGACCATGTGACCTCAATCAGTGTTAAATAATAGATTAAAATCTAATACGGTCATGAATTTATAACATACATAGTTGAAACCATAGCGAATCTATAGTTTTCCAGATCAACAATGTATTTGTTTAAGTATCTGCAATTCACAAATACAATATTATACGTTTATAAATTTGTATCTATCTTCAAATTTAAAATAAACTGTAGGCAGTACTATATTATGTGTAATATGTATATATATTTTATTATATGTTTAGTCGATATTTCTTATCACATGAGAATTGTAAAGCTATGGTATTATAATATGGAAATATAGCAATACTTGACATAAAGTTTAACAATATCAGTAAACTTAAGTCCCCAACGAAACTCTCTACAAAACATTGGTTTAATAAAACATAAACGCGCACGTGGAATTATCGTGACCTAAATAAGTAACGTACGAATACTACCTATTTTAATATGTATATTATTACTATGTACACAACTTTATTATTTTAGCAGGTGTAATATTTCGTAAATTTTGCACTTATAGAAATTGTATGTCATAAACAAAAAAAACTTCACTTGCATTGTATAAAAATAATTCTTTTTGATATACGATTTAAATTGGTATATTATACATATTATACTTATATAATATAACGTATTAGTTTTAAAAACATGATGAATTCTAAAATAAGTATATCAATATGCGTAGGTACGTATTATATTTATACCTACACCATACGCGTAACTGTAGGTAGATATTAATTATTTCGCATCAGAAAATTATATACAAATAACATGGGCGATCAATGAGATGCATGACGTATACGAGTAAACCAATATAAATGTTATCAAAGTAGCCAACAGTAATATACTTTTATATTGGAATATATTATTTTACTAAAATATTGTATAATTTTCACTTTTACGACAAATATTTTGATATACTTCTAAATGCGTATTTTTCTATTATACGTGACACTACCCTGTGACGTCTTAAGTTAACTTAATTTGATATCAATCATTAAGTAATACCTATTAGTTATAAGTTATAACTACTAACTGACACTTCAATTACTCTTAAAATTTTTACATTGTATTACGTACTTCTGACATAAAATTATTAAAATGTTTTGAATAATATCATCTAATAAAGTCGATAGTTAGTCCATATTTCTTTACTATATAATATACAATAAACAAATTATACCATAACGTAGACCTCATATTAAGTAGTCATAACAGGTGACTAGTCTGCTATAAAATAAGCGTCGTTTAAGATAGACGACGCTTTTTTAACCAAATAGCAGCCCATGGACGACATTTATTTTTATAGGTAAATAAAATGAGATTTTCATTTTGTTTTTTTGATTTAGCCTTTAATTTTTTGTTTTAGATAAAATTGATAAAATAATATATTTCGATCAAATTGCGATGACTCCAGAATTCGTTAGGTTTGCCCTCCAAAAATATTAATTATAAATATTAACCCTTGTTCAATACAAGGGAGTATTTAAGGGGGCGAAGAGAGCATTTGCCCTCCCCCCATTACTCATATTTTTCCTATATAATACATTGATTTAATAATTAAATTTGGTACTCATATTTTTATTTATTTACTCGAAAAAATAAAAATTAGTTTCGTCCCCCTCATGGTCTCGACTCATATACGCTCTTGGTACAATACATAATATTATTATGTACCTATGACCTATTCATATGGTCACTGAAGCGACAACTTCAAGACAACATAAGCGCTTCAGTTGACCAATAAAGTTGAAGCGAATTTTGCAGGAACGAAATCAAAACTAGACTTGAAAATACTCGGAAAAATATTAAGTAGGTCAGAAAGCAAATGTACGAGTATATACGTGTGTAAAATATACCTAGCAAAGGTGAAGGATACGATTTATAATTGACAAAAAGTGATAAAATATGTGCAAAAAAGAAATATTTGAAATCTAAAAACCATTAATTAGTTTTTATATAAACATTGATTGCAAATAACATAAAAAAAAATATTTTACTATCAGTTTTGTAAACTTCTTTAGATAATAGATAATAATTCAACTAATTGTCTTAATATTTAACACCTTCATATTGATCGTCGAGAATTTTTCGACATCGTTCTCTTATATAAACGTTGCACTAAATTCCAGACAAAACTATATAATACATAATATATTTAAGGCGAACACGCGTCATACTAACGATTATTAAATAAACTTAAACATATTAACCGCATAGTTACCAAGCCCGCGTATATTAAGATAAAATTTCATATTTTACTTGATATAACAGACCTCGTTATGATATAGTTTATAAATAGTATATATTTACTGCATAATGTATAAAACTACATCGGCATCATTATAAACGAATAGATAAATACGATTTTACAATCGTTTATCCCAATAAATTCTCTATAAAGCTCAAAGCACGCTTTTCGGTGTGAATCTAATCGTAGACACGACTGACAACCGATTACCAATATGAAATTGGAATATAGAAAACAAAATAAGATAATCCATGCAGAAATCGTTCGGCCCTAGTCGTTTTTATAATAAATTAAGATCGCGATTGTGCACACTAACCTGATCGACGCGACGAGCCTCGGTTCCTGTCCTTGATCCCGATCGGCGCCGGACGCGTGCAGCTGCCCCGCATCCGGTTCGGCGGCGGTGTCGCCAGCGGCCGCGACGGCCGTCTGTAACTGGAGCCCCTCGTGGTGTCGCTGCAGCATCACAGCCGAGGCGACGGCGTCTTGGACGCTTCTCCTGCGGCCGTACTGCCTGGGCCTGGAGGGCGACGCCATCGGCGACCGCAGCCTGTCGACCACGTCCACCGGAAACGGGATCGACGACGACGGCCCGTGCGTCCGCGGTTTGGGCCTAGCCGCCGCCCTGGAACCGCTCGCGGCCACCGTTATCATAGCGGGCGCGACGGCGGTGGAGGTGGTGCGGTTATGTCGGTGGCGTTGCTCTGCAGTGGTCGGCAGCGGTGGCCGGCAACTGTCGCTGCGATAATGACGGTGATGTCGCTGCGGTACCCGTGCCGCCGAGGTTGTCGCGTCCGCCGGCCACGGTCGCCTGTCGTCTGTTGACGGTCCCGGTTCCCCGGGCAACCGTTCATTGCTCAAGCGCCGTTCTGCCGTAGCCTGCACCTCGGCGGTAGTAACGCTCACTGCCGACGCCGACACTGGCGAACCACTGTAAAGGAAATGCATTTTCAAAAATGTTATTATACAAATTTCTGTTACTGAAACTGTAGGTCGAGAGATTATTGTTATGATATCCAGTTTAGGCTGTACACTAAAATAACTAATTGGTGACTTTACGCATTGTACGACTATTAAAGAAAACAAATAAGTCATGAGTATAGTTTCTTCGAAATAAAACGTTAATACATTAATACTATTATTATTTTGTTTCGATGTGTTTTTTGTTTTTATCATAACTCTTATTTAGCCGTTATAGCTTATCTATAGACAACGTCAAATATCAAGATTTTACCACATCGTACTTGATCAAATTTAAGTATGGATTTTAACTATAAATATATATATATGTATGATATTTTGCAACCTACTAAAATTACATTGTCATGGTCACTTGACGCCTAGTCGGAAATTGAGAAATATGCGTTGGTTTATAAAATAATTTAATAATATAACGTGCATTAGTGATCATTTATACATATACATTGACAACAATTTTGAGTGGGATTTGAATACATATTTTATTCATTGTTACGTTTTTAATATAAATATGTGTAGGTTACAAATTGTCATTTTAAACTACTAGCAATCTGCCTAAATTCAGAAATTATTAATTAATAGCATTGAGTGCAAAAAAAAATAACTGTCCTTTATTCAAACATATCTAGATATTTTCTTCAAAAGTTCATCTTTTTCCTTAATATTTGTATAAACACGCAAATGCATATTGCACACAATAGTGTAATATTTATAAATATTATAATTATAAATTTATAATGTATCCACCAGGATCAAAAACAAAAAAAAAACCCATAATTTATGTAATTTGTTTCTATCTTTCTCGATAATATCATCGTGGAATTTTGATACATTATATATTTTATTTCTGAAACCTCGCTTCATAGCCTCGACACATAGCCAATCTCCCAAGTGTGCATATATAAATAATTATATATGAATATGGTCAAAAAAAATTTTTATTATTGTTTGCATCATTTTTATTCGTATTTACGTTAATAAAGAATTCTACTGATATTTTTATTACTTATTACTTTTCTGAAGTTCTTTGATTCTTTACTGCATGTCTGCATAAGTGTGGTTATAACAAGTTTTATTTCTTATTACTGCTTAAAGCTTATTCGAACGTTTTAGTAATCACGATCAATCCCATAATAAACTTCCTCTATAATAGGAAAAGGGTAATGAAATTAAAATAAGACCTAATAGTTAACCTTGATTGCCGGTTTCAAGTGCTTAAACGCACTGTCCTTTATTTTCATTTCATTGCATAATTTAGCTATAGTTTTTGAGTAGGTAATTAAAAATATTATGCCACTATCTTATGCTATTAAATATCTTTGAGTCACATTTACCTATGTAATACTATTTTAGTTTTCAGATAGATACAATATTTAATAAGAACAATATTTTTTAAGAATTTTATAATAGTATTTTATTTATAGGTAGGTATTTGGTTTTATTATTTTATCTCAAAAATGTACTATATTTAATGCCAAAATTATATTGAAACTGTTATTTGACTAAATTATAAGCGATTTAAATAATATTAGACAGTTTATTATACTATAGTAAATAATACAATATAATTAAACAAGTTATTGATATGACGTACGTATGAATAATTCATTATTTAATACCGACACGTTTGATGTATCATAAAAAAACATTCTTTATATATCTTATAATAGTATACTATAGTTGTAGATTATAAAATAATAAAAGTATTTTTGTTTATATCAATATTTTATCTAAACTCGAATAGATTTTCATTTGCGATAGTTTCAGATACTTGAATATAATTAACGTCATATTGAAGCTTAAATATATAATGTAAACTTTTAATTAAACGGTTTAATTATTTATTTTATAGGTAAATATATCTACTTGAAACCACAAAATACATTTTATTGTTAAAATTATTGTGAGCCGGTTACTTAGTTTCCTCAAAACGACATGATAAAGCTATAGACAAAAAAAATACGTTTTTTACAGGATAAAATATGTTCTGTCCCTTGAATCATGAATAATACGAAATGTATTATGTGTGTATTTACTACCTGATATTCCTATTATTATACCTATCACATACCTTATACTTAAATAATTCAATACACGTTTTACTTGTTAAGACCGAATGATAAAGAAAGATTTATCGGAGATATTCCGTTTGGAAGTTAAATTTGTATTATTATTTGTATTCCTATTATGGATTGTCAATTTCATTAACACAATATTAATTTATGTTTAAGAAAAATACAATTTTCTTACAGTTTCGTTTACAAACTTTAAAGACGTATAATTACCGGCCCAGAGAATGGATTTTATTTATTTATTTAATGCTAGTGCCTAGTATAATATAAATTTTCCCAAGGAAATAGGAATCCCTTATGTAACACTGATGTCATTTTTGTCTAAAGTTACGCTTTACAAAATATGATGAAACCTATTAAATATCAATACGTGATGATCTCAGGTTTATACATCACTACAGTAGATGACATATCCGGAATGTATATCTTCAATGACGTACCTACCAGTCATTAGATATCCGGTAACTGTAGAACATAATAGAGATATAGATGAACTACTATAAAAACTAAATATTCCTGAATTGACATTAATCGGATTATGTATGTGAGCAATGAGCATATGGGAACACTTTTACGAATATGCAAGTCATAATAGCTATAAAGGTAGTCATCAGACCAATAATGTTTCCGCACTTAGATAATTTAGTAGAATTTCGATTCAAATTTTAGTCATCAAACTTAAAATATACCTATTATTATAATCATTATAATTAAATATGTAATGTATATAGGTTTAAAAATGCATGTCCAAATTATGGACCAATCTTACGTGAAAGTTAAAAACAAAATTAGACATAATGAATATTTTATACTTTATCAAATTTACTATTTCTTCTATTAAAAAATATATATACCTAACTATACAACATAATATGTATATATGTCATGTATATATATTTGATTTATAAAGTCTATGAATTTTATAAATAGCCTATTTATAGTATTGAATATAAAGAAATATTTAAGTTAAATCAGACGAAAAAAATTAATTAACTATTTCTTATAATTTATCATAATAAATTGTGCTTGGATAGAAACGAATAGCATATTATACTTAACATAAGCATATTACTTATTAATACCTATATTCTATACAATACGTTATATTTTGAATTGGGTTTGCAGTTCTGCACGTTTTAGGTAGTATTCATTCCATCAAAACACATGGCTATATAGCATTACTTGATGACCATGTCACGTTGGTCATGCATCCCAACGAAGTATTAGTTTCATAAACAGGTAATTGATAACACACTATATCACGAATTTCGTAAAAAAAAAAAATAGAAATATAGGTAATGCTATTGAATTCGATTTAGGTGACCCAGACTGAACAATTTTACAATAACAGTAAACTAGAAAATAAAATATAATGTAGTAGTATATGCAAATTATTTTTAATACTTAACAAAATTTAATACTTTATCGTATTCGTTGAACTTTTCACTTATAAAATATAAATATATTTTTACGCTTTTGTTTAATTATTGCAGTTATAATTTATAAATTAATTTGTTTAAACGTAATTTTTTTATAATCATATTTCGTCAAGCATACGAATAGTGAATAGTTTAAAACAATTTAACTGTAATCTGAAATAAACACCATACAATATCCAAATATTACAGGATAGAAGTTCCTATACTATAAAGCCCATAAATCATGTATCTATAAGTAATTGAATTATCTTTGATACCAAAACTACCTACTGCGTTGTAAAGGTTGTACTAGAACTAGAAAGAATAAAACCCGATCAAGCAACAAATGTTCTCTCAGTTTACTATAAACTATATTTGTTTTCCTCTAATGTACTTATAGAAAGATATACCCACGTAAATAAAATTAAAAAATGTTTATTGATTTAACTTCATTAATGGAATATAATAGTGTATATCGTAATAAAGTGGATGGCTTGTACTTAAAATTAGTTATTAATGATGAAAACTAGCATTTTAATTTTTTAGAGGTTTTTTACTAATATTCTTAGATATTAGTCATTTTATTTCTGCTATATTTTGGGCCTGAATTTGTACTTTAAATCTTAATAAGTTGTTAATCATTGATCCTTTATAGTCTATAGTTTCTGTTAACTACGAACAACGGCCACTGATATAGAAAAATATTATTAATATATCCATGATACTATTGTCTATTAAGAACGATCTGAACCACAGCTACAGTATACCTATATTGTGGAGGTTTGACAAAAAACTCACTTGTTATCGTCGTCGGTGCGGTTGTCACGGTCGTTGACGGTAACCGGTAGCTGATGTGCGTCGCTGATTGACATAGTCGACAGCCTAGCCAGGTTCAGGTAGAGCAGCAACAAGTTGGTGGCCAAGAAAGCAGTGTGCACATCTTCAGGTAGTGGAAGAGGGGAATATTCGGTGAACAACGACGGTTCAAAATGATCTTCTGCTTCATTTCCTTGAAACTGATCAAAATCATTGTCACAGCCACCGCCGGTATCATCGATCATTGAAGACAACCCCCGCATAGTTATATAACTATAAGACAAAAAATTTAAAAAAAATTAATGAACTCCAATACAATAAATTTTAAATTTAAAATAAAATAAAATGCAGAGATGTTTTTGACGATAGTTTGTCAAACACTTATAGGCACAATAAATCCATCAATCACCACCACACGTTATAATTTTAGATGTAGGTATAAGGCAAAAAAGGCGGTCAGAGTGGATAATACTCTGCTATACAGTAGGTATCTAACACAAGACCCGATCAAAATAACTGATGAAAGTTTCAAGTATCTACGACTTGTACTTTGTAAATAATAACAAATATTTAAAATCCTTTGAGGATAAATCATTATCGTTTTGCGATTTAGTAAAAATTAAAATTCAGACGGTCATAACATTTTTTCTATAATGACGCTCGTTTTCTTTATAGTTATTTGGAAGTTAACTTATGGAAAACTTTGTGTTTAATATTATAAACTTATACAGATGTAAATACTAAAAATTTTATGAAATTTCAACTACAAAATTACTTGCAAATGTTTGCGATTTTGACATATTTCGTAAAAATTTGAATTTTAAACGCTTGTAAAAAAAAAATTATGGCTAATAACTTTTAATTTTTTTTGTAACTGCAATAAGAACAACTTATAAAAAACCTTGTGTTAAATTTTCAAGTTTTTTCGACATTTCAAAAAAAAAAAAAATACTTATAGAATAATCGAAAACTTCAGTTGTCTATAAATAGCTCAAAAAAGTCCTGAATACTTTGAAACCCGTGTATATATAACATTATTATAAACATTTGGTGAACATTATAAGTATTAAATTTGTAGTGATTCGTTTTTTTATTACAACAATAAAAAAATCGATTTCGACAAAAACTGATATTGCGTGAAAATTCCTATTTTCAGTCACTTTTTTATGATTTTTCTCGACGATTTTGAAAATTACTAGAAACTTGACCTCTATAATGCATCAAGAATATTCAATTTGCTATCAGAAACCACTCTTGAAGTTTTAAATTGAAACATTATTTTGACAAGTTATCATGTACAGAGGACACACACAAAAAAACATATCATTGTAAAATCAATACATTCATCACATAAAATCTAAAACATAACGCAAACACGTCGTACTATATTGAGTATACCAAAAAAAAATAAACTTGTTAAATAAACTATGTGTATTTAAATCACGATTGAAAAATGTGTAAAAAACATATTTACGTAATTCACCTTCTCTATCATATAACACGATCCCTGGCAAATGCCAATACTTCCCAATTGCTCTGGGTCAAATATTATTAAAACATTTAAGACAATTAAAATTATAATTAAACACAATAGTCAATAACTCTTTAAATATTTTAAAAAATATGTAGGTACAATTTGGCTACTGCAAGAACAAAATATAGATGTATAATAAATTAATAGTAGTAATCCTTTACCTACTTCTATGATGAATGGTTTAATAATAATTACTATTGATAATTTCAGTTTTATAAACTTAATATCGTACTATTTAACTGATTTTTTATATTTTACTTCATATAACTTTTTATACAAATCATGAATTAACTTATACGCTCTCGCCCCCACACGATAATGTTCATTAGGACCCATATCAGTGTCGGAAAATGGGTAATGATATACTAAATAACTAAACTATAGTATGTCTGTGTGGGGGAGGCCAAAGTAGAATGTACAACTACGAAACGTCCTCGTTAAAAAGTGGTGCACTATTTTATCGATCAAAATCGACTGTAACCAATTGCGCCGGGAAACGAATAAGTAATTTGTTTAAAAAAAACAGCTTAATGTTACGATTAGTATATTCAGTGAACACGTCACACGCACATAGACATATTTAAGTAGAAATTTATATCTACCAACTAGGATTCCACTATAGCTTTGTTACACATAATAATAAGTCATATCTAGACCAGTAACAGCAGTTATTACCTAACTATAGTAAATACTAAATAATCGTAATTGCGTCACGAGTATTAGAATAGATACCTATTTATACGTCTCAAACGATTTTTTCCCGTATCAGCACTTGGGATCTGAATGCCATAAGCCATTGTGGTTTACGATTTTCATATGCTTAGTCGTTTAAGAACATTATACCTATTATAACTGGTGTGATAAATGACGTATGAACATAATATCGTAATTTTGTTCAAACAAACCTTTGTTCTACGTTTTTATTTTATTATTTTTTCTACACTTGAAGATCCATATTTATAAACCAGCAACAATAATTTATTAATTTTATCTTCTAAAACACATTGATATACTTATATGAGTATAATATTATCACGACATAGATTTCTTACTAAACCTTAAATATTTGTTCTCTTCAAGTGTTTCTTTTCATTAAAATCAAATTTTTAAATAAATGAAAAATGGATCATTATAAATATAATAGATACTACATCTAAATACCTAATAATCTTTAGCTAATTCCATTAAAATTTTGTTCTTGAAAAACGTATACCTACTAAAAATATAATTTTATATTTTAAAACAGAAAAATTATTAAAAATAAGAAAACATATATAATTATTCACCGATATTCGTTTAATTTTCAATAAATTATACTGAACTGAACATTAAAGAATACTTCTAACGCGTGGTTAGACGACTGACGTTGTATAAATGTGAAATGTATATAGTCACGTATAGAAGTTTTGTTTCTAATCTTACTACTCGGTGTAGTAGGTACTTGGTTATCAGTTATCACTTATACAAAACATTTTATTTGAATAAAATGTAAATCATAAAATAAATCATGATTCACACAATAGTCAACTGTAGTGGAACAGCGCGCATACATATATTTATAAAGACATCAGTTTTATATATTGTATACGTAAATTATCTATTTAAATTTAATAGATATTAGATACCTAAGTATACCTGAAGTAATTACTTAATTCTACGAATTCGTTGCTTGATAAATCTTACATCATAAGATATTGTAATTATTTATCATGAATTATATTATGCAGACTTCTCGAATAAAAAAAATTGTTATCAGTTATGTATATCAATTACATATATTATGTTTACGAATACCTATACAATATGCATCGTCGCATATAAATAAATATTTAAATACTTAATATATTTTATACTAGTTGACAATTAAATCCAAAAGTTACAATTATTATTATATGGCATAATATTAAATTAGTTTTGTTAAAATTTTCTGCAAAACCAAATTGTATTACAAAAGCTTAAGTTTTAACTCTGAATTTGTTGTCTATAGAGTATAGACTACGACGAAAATGAACTCCACGAGATAATATTATACGCTCGTATATTCACGATAACGAGTGTGGTGCTTTATTATGTGTACTTATTTGAATCCGTATAAAACGAATAATAAATCGTACCGTAACATTTGAAGAAACACGCGAATAAGTGCAAGCATCGGAACATTTTCTCATGGTCACCCTGAAACATTGAACTCGATCATCTCCTTGTTATTTGATTAATATAACCATGTCGACAACGGAAATTTCGGAAAAATCTTAACGACGTAACGCGTAGTCTCGGTATACGTGAATAACACGATAAATAAACGCTGCCGTGTTTTCGATCGCCAAAATTGTGTAACCACTATATTATTTATATATAATATATAATAATATATAGACACCTATGTGTGAGTACGGTCATGGTAATTTACACGGTGAATTATTTATGGCGGCTGTGCCCTACCCGATTAAGTATTTAGGACCGGTTCGCTCCTTCGCGTGTCTATATTATATACGTATATTATTATAATATAGATACACGTTATATTATACTCCCGCCGGATAAATGAGTCATCGCTGTTGCTCCGAAGTTTTGCACGGTAGACGCGGACAGGCGATAAAATTCTGCTTCCATCGCGGCGAGACGTCTCGAAAACTACTGATGTATTATTATAGCACTACGAGATATGTACAAGTGTGTGTCAGTGTATTATATACATTCCCTCTGATCACATCCTATAATATTATTCGATTCACCAGTTACATTACACAGTGTACACTATAATATTATTTACGTAAACCAAGTGACGTACCCAGGATGTTTTAGTTATGACTTGTGGGAGCTAGGAGTAGTGAAATAAATTCCAAAATAACAAAATTTTATAACTGAAAAACAAAAAAAATGGTTGTTAAAATAAAAATATTGAGTCTTTTTATTTTTAAGTCATAATTAAGTTTTAAAAATGCAATAAAAGCTGATTAAAACTAATACAACTTATTATAATATATAATACATCGTTGTATGAATTATATTACAGTGAAACTTCTATTTAACGAAATCTCATGTCCCATGGGGAACAAAAAATGTTAGTATTATAGAGGAATTCGTTAAATAGAATTAACACATGATTAACATTATTTAACAATGATGGTCATGGTTCTCAAAAATAATTTGTTAAATAGAAGTTCGTTTCATGGAAGTTTCACTGTATAATTTATTGTATAAGGCAATATTATGATGAGATACCATTAATTACATAGACACTCAAATATCTAAAACGGTTATAAGCATTTTTAATGCATATTTTCAATATACATAATAATATTATATATCCGGATGTCCGGACTCAATAATAATAATAATAATTTTTATTATTTCTAATGTAGTTGACGGAGAATTCCGAAACTACCTCATTGCCCAGTAAATACTCAAGCGCACTTTTCTTGGCACACGCGCATCATGTCAACGACAATGATCTGTACCGAAAATCACATAGGTACTCCCACCTATGTATACGGTTTATAATTTTATATATATTATATTGTACGTATATGTATGTTATATTATATTCATGTGTAATTTATAAAATGGGTAGTGTTTATATATATATACGGCGTGTTTCAAACACAAACATTTTTCTTAGCAATTATTTCAGAAACAAAAATAAATTACAACAAAACTGTCTGTTTACCATATACAATATACATATAATGTGAATTTTTCGGTACAATTAAAACAGAATTATATATAGTTAAAATATATCGTATCGTAGTACGCGTGTCACACGCCCACGCACGAGTACTTTTTTCAAATTCTTTTTTTTATCTTTTAATGCACTGGCCGTGTACATGCATAATATGTATATTATAGGTGTATATTACATATTATAATAATATATGATAAGAGTTTAAGCATAGATAAAATGTACGGGCGTTGAATATTTATGTTTTATAATAATATATATAGAGTCGGTACTCGGTAGTTTAAATTTGACTACGAATCCTCGGTGGATTATAATATGTGTATCTATATAATTTCAATGAAAACGATTTGTGTTGCTTACAGCGTGCACAGAGTGATTTGTATTATTTTATTCGTATCGGCAAAAATTAAATCTGAACCCTAATATTATACACATAATGGTAAGTATAATATTATAATCGTATAATGATATCGCGTAAATACAAACCATATAAGTATATAACGCATATGCGGCTGTACATCGTAATTTGTAATAACCTTACAAAACATAATAATTGATTAAAATATACATATTATGTGGGCATGTGGCCTGCATGTAGGACCTGCGAGTTGCGGTTTTTTTGTATCATTTAAATATATACTTTATGTTAGTTACAGACACCACTACAATCATTCTACATTTTATTGCATACAAAAAATATCGATGTAAAATTATTGCAATATCATGAAGACCAAAAAAAAAAACGACAAAATTAGTAGTCATTTAAAGACAATATTTAACAGTCACACAATAAATAAATCTATATCCGTGCAGCCGTGCAGGTAAAAACAATATAATAGATGTGAAAAAACTGTGACGACTTTATACCTTAATTTAATGCTTATTTATATATTGATTGATGTTTTAGATATATACCTACATTATACATTATTGGTTCTCAAAAAAACCTTGAAAACGCGGAAGATCTCCAGGGGACTAGAGAGGAATTCAGAAGATACACCTATAGCATATCATCTTTATAGCTCAATAAAAGTATATATATGGCTAAATGGCTTACTGAATACACGTTTAAACCGGACCTTTTCACGGTGTAACTCGATGAGTACGATTACAGTTTATATTCAACTGTTTGTGCATACTATATAATAGGAAATTGATATCGCGTCGGATTTCAATAAGTTTTACCAAAACAACATTTCGTGTTCAAACATAATTTATAACAATGAAAGATAGTATAAAGATATCACGCAATGTTAAAACTTTAAACGCACCCCAAAAGACTTGCTGTTTTGATTTAAATTAAAGAAAAAAAATTATATCTAAGGGGTTTGACATCAAATATTGCACTCGCTTGATACCTACGTAGACCGAATTATAGAAAACCGAAGATAGTACTATGCATAATAATAGAAACATAGTATTATAAATTATACTACAATACTCATCATACTAGATGTATAAACAGCTGGTATCAAATAATTTACAATGTACATTATTGTATCCGTCCAATTATAATATCATTTATGTGTTATGCCCAAAAAGTCTACTTAAACATTTTTGGATATGTTTTGAAAGGTGCTAACAATGTAATTTAAACTCCACACCCCCGATAAACTATATCTACTATATCTACAATCAATCTATACAATTTCAATGTCAAATTATGAAATCACAAAATTTTAGATGCACAATCATTTTTATGAATTGAAAGGGAAAACTGTGTACTGGTTTGACAAATCTATGTAAGCTGGGAACTTATATGCAAACCCAATTTTTATTCAAAAATAGTTTTTCCATGTACATTATACGAGTAAAATGAAATTTTCATAACATTTAGATAAATTTTAAGCTAATAATCCCACATATTACTACAAAACTATACAATATTTTCTATTTAGGCTATTTACACATTTAAGACTTTAGTATATTAAGTATTATTTTTGGTATTTTTAGTATTTTTAGTTTATTTAGTTTATATTTACACTTTAGTGTAATCAAACCAAAATAAATATAAAATAGGTACACAAAGCCTTTTGATTTTATAGATTTATTTAAATGAAAAATACTTATTGTTTAAAAAAATTTTAGGTTATCAAATACAATTAATACGAATATTATAAATATATTATAATACAACCTACCATTCAACATTTATCATAGTACAAAGACTAAAATCTGAATATTAAGTACCAAACCCAAAGAATATATTAATAAATAAGCTATAAGTATGTACTTAGTCTGATTATATTATTATATTGTAATGCCTATTGTATGTTTCCAAAGAATTATTCAACACGTCATCTTTTCAAACAATATTTAGTTTTAAGAAATAAAGGAATATAAGATTATGGATCAAAAAATCACAATACATTTACAAGTGATTTTATATGCTATGTTTAGATTTATTTATACTTTATATTTACGTATTCTATAAGTCAACAACGGAGTTGACTTTCTTAAATTCAAAAATTACAATACATTTACTAATAAATAATAATACACTTATTAGGTACATTTGAATTGTTCACTTTTAAAGACATATACTAATAAACTATATGGTATATATTGTGCATTAAATAAATGTATTTCAGAGCTTTTGGTTTTTCACAAGCCACAAACTAATTAGAATTATTTTCAAATAGACATTTACAGTTTTATCAATATTATTATTAATTAATGTACGATTTAAGATTTATATTTAGTAATAAGTTAAAGGAACTTTTTTTACGCTGTAGGTATATTACATATCGTTATTCATTATAAATAGTCTCCTAAAATATATTTAAGAATATATTTTATTTTTCATTAAAAACCCGAAAATTACAAATGTATGTAATATGTATTAATAAATGAGGCGTTATTCTTAAGACATTTTTAATTTGATTTTCACAAAAAAAAATTGTATACCTAGTCTAGAATATTATATTAACTATATCAACCCAAGACAAAAATATATATGATACAAACAAACGAATTGACAAAAACTAACTGTACTCGGCGTATTCCTTATCAGACGAATTTATGTTTTTCAAAATAAACAAATAATAAGGAAAAAACACAGTTGATACTAGATAGATATAGATTATTATTTATTTATAATAATCGATACTTAGGAAATGTTATCTATTTTCTTCCAATTTCTAGAAAATTGATATTAAAAATTGTTTAGTATAAAAAAATATATAATCTCTATGTTATAAATTAATGTTTTATTTTTATTTTTTTTTTAATAAATTATACGAAATATATATTTTAAATACAAATATAACAAAATGTAAAATAAAAATTATTGGTTAAAACTTCTAGTACTATGAAACAAATTTCTATTTATATCACTAAGATATGTTTTGAATAATTATTGCAAAACATGCAAGCTCCTGTAAGTGCTTAACCTTAATTATAAGCTATTTTCATTACACCCTAGACTCGGTAGAATTATAAAAACTTGAACAAAAATAAATCAGTAGGTAACATTATAATATTTTCTAAATTAATTAAATAAATTGTTAAAAAATATTAATTAAATCATTCGGACTTTGGTAATAATTATAGAGATCAAATCTAAAAAAATTGTAAAATTTATAGAGTACTTGTAAGTTATAACTATCTATTATATCAACTTTTTAAAATTTTAATTCTCAATAAATTCTTCGTTTTATACTAAGATGAGTTACAACAGCCAACAAGTAGGTAATTATATATTGTAGTGTTTCGACGATCAGATGATGCAAAAAACCTGCGGTTGTTTATACTATCTTATAGTTATTAAATTAATATTAATATGCAGTATACGCGCTGCTCTATGTATTACAGTCCGGTCTTTCTTCAGGAAACACATGATTTGCATGGTGACTCAATCGAGTTAAGGAACTACTAATGGGGTCATTCACTAATCGCAATACGTACACAGCGCTCGAATATGTATGTATTATTATTACATCCCGGTACAGTTATAACCGACAACCTTGCTCAATGCCACTAAACGTGGGTAATACGGTATAAATAAAAATATACAACGTTAGTATTCCCTGTCTTCTCCTCGAAAAATGCAAAAACAATATGATTTATTTATTTTTTACATATCACGATTATTATTATATTATAATTTGTTTTTTGTTATATGAATGTGTGGATTTATGCACGTGTATATCACTACATTTGCGTGCATAATATTTAAACGTGTAGTGTACACTGAAATAGTATAATATATGTATATACGCAAGTGCTATTCGTCTCCACACACGGACGCACACTTTCTCACGGATTTCCTTAATTTCCTTCGTACTCCATTGTTCATAAGTCGGCGATGGTGGCGGAGACTAGGTCACACGCGTTATAAAAAAAAAACTAAGAAAAAGATCTGACGACAAACAAAAAGAATATAATATAGTATATATACATTATACATATTATATAAATACGAAATAAAAAATAACCACGTATTGTTTCCACGTTATTTTTTTCGGTTATAACTGTAATCACGAGAATCGTTATAGTTTTGTACGACCTCGGTGACGCGACTTGGCTGCGAAGGGAAAAAACGGCAACAAGTATATCAAGTAATCGGGTCAAGGGTTTGAATTTTTTGCGAAACTGCAGGTCGAAGGACCTGCATAAAACGTGCATTTGAGAAAGAAACGATTTTCACGTACTCTGAGTTCGTGCATAATGACTGGTCACTATATACAACACAAGTCATCTGTAGATCCTACATAATGTTAACCACGATTACAAAATTTATAATGTGGACAACATAATAATTATTTTATATTGACAAGTTAACTGTCTAAATTATTATTATTGTTAATATTTTAAGATAGTAATAAAACAATTTTCGTCAATAAGGTACTTATTAATTGTTGACAATCATTGTGTACGTCGATATAAAATAAATTAAATAAAAATCTAAAAACATATTACGTATAATTATTCATTAACATTAAATCTATTTAAAAGAATTTAAGTATTTTGATTTCATAATATTGTGTGTTCATAATTAAATTAAGTGTGTTTAGAATGTTTAGATGTTTAATTTTTTGAGATCAAAAACAAAAGATTATATTGGTTTAAAAACTTGCATTACATTGATATTAATTTACAACTTGAAACGATATAACGGGTATACTTAGTTAATTATTACGAACACAATATTCAACATTTTAAGCAAATACTCAAAGCAATGCCTATCAATGTACGTTTTTTTTACTAAGCATAGTAAACCTATAGTACACAATTAAAAAAAAAATGTTTAAATAAAACTTATAAACTCATTAAACAAAGAGTATCGTAGTCATACAGGTAACAAAAAATAGATTTAGCACCCTTTGTTTCAACGTATAATGTTTTATTACAGATTTCTAATGTATTTGACCTCGACATGTTTTTAATTCATAAGCCTCACCAAAAGGTTAATGTTTAACGGATGTTTGTAATATTTTTTCCATTAGCTCTGTCATTTTATTTCGATTAAAATCTAGAAAACGTACAACAATCAATCAAACTGAGCGGTTTAAAATTTAAATACCTACCTATAATACTTCACTCCTAATTATTTTTTTACAATGACCTCTACAACACAAACTGCTTGCGCGTGTGTAAATTATCGTCCACTAACGCCGTATTGTGATTTCGTTAATAATTAAAAAATAGCTGGTAGACAGTTTATTTTATACAGAACGTAACTCATATGTATGCAATTAAACAACCACTAACTTTATGTTAGAATATTCATACTACTAAAATATAAAAATACTGTGTATATGTAAGATATATATACATATTATATTCGTATAAAATATAAATAATACAATATTCATTAAAAATATATATATATATGTCGATACCAATATTTTACTTGAGAGAATTCTTTATTTTATATGTTTACTTGCTAAATTGAACAATAAAGGGGTGTCGTATCCCCCTCTCATGACACTTTTTAAAAAGACTAGTACGTCATTTATTTAACTATTTAATGCTATACTATAGAATATTTTATGAAGATAATACAAAAAAATCTGAATCCCTTATTCTAGATGTACATTACTAAGATATAATATTTCTTTGTAATTAACACTATTGCACAAATGTGCTATGTGTTTATGATTATATTGTATTAAATAAACCAAGCGGTTGAGTTTTATTTTATCTCGAAGAGACTACGCACACATCAGCAATGTCATTCCTACCTATAATGTATTACCATATAAATTGTTTATGATTATTTAAATATTATGTTATTAAATATTTCTATGTATGCATATATTTATACGTGTACTTATATTATACATATAATAACAATGGTTATATTGACAGGTGCTTATAAGTTATAATGCTTGTGGTCCACATTTTTAAGGGAGTAACAGATAAAATGTACAAACATATTTTCTTTTCCCCCTCTTATAAACATCACCAAATTATGCCACTACTCCTAGAGATATACTTAACCGTATTTACTATCGATGTTATAGTTAATAAATTATAACCATAAAATACATGAAAAAATCCACGTATACTGTCAAGTAATTCATGCATTATAGGTATTTTTGAAAGTTCTACATCTAAACACAAATATGAAATAGGGCTAATTTAAAATGATTTTTAAACTGAAAAAGCATTTTTCTTATTTTTAAACTCGACGAAGAAATAAGTTAAATAGTTAATATTTAATCTATAGGTATGGGTTTGTATTTTAAATTATTTACTAATATTTTATAATAGTCAACATTTCACCTAATTAATTATATATATATATTGTTATAGAAAACAGTTAAAAGTTTTTCCTACTTTAATAATAGACTATTAAATGAAAAAATGTTAAGGTAAATAGTGTTTACGTTAGTATTTGTTGTTTTTTTTTTCTATAGCGTTTATTAAAATATTTAAATCTTAATTAAGGGTCCTGTGGTCAGCGGTCACCAATATTTAATATAATATTATATGTTAACAGTTATAATTACATAATATATAAACATTTATGTTTATAGATGCTTAAGTATCTAATCAATAATTTTTAATTTTTATGAATGATTTGATCATTAGATTATTATGGTTAATTTTTTTAAATTACAAGTAGGTTTTAAAGACTTTATGTATTCACCGCTAGATAGCGGTGATAATACCAATAATTGATATTAGGTAAATGAAATCAATAGCGTGCATAGTGCTGCTCATAGAACCTTAACGCATATAACATTTTTACAGTCATGCATGTGCGAACATATAAGTATACCTATAAAAATGAATAATCATCAGAAATACTAACTTATTATATATTATATAATTATTATAACATCAATTAATACAACTATACTATGGTTTTTAGTTTTAACAGTATAATTATTATTAAATTAATAATTTAAAGGTGTATCATTATTATTTTTTATGAGCCATTTACTGTTGCATCTTCAATTCGCGTTATGAAGAAATATAGAACGCGAGTACATTTTGTTACGTATATCTCTAGTGCAACGTGGATCTGATTATAAAATATAATATATTAAACAATATAACTCATATAACCATATATTATGTAGATATATGGATAACTATATGTTTGAATATTGAATAATATATTATTACACAAAATATAATTTTAGATTATTTTGGATCAAGCATAAACACGTTTCAGTTAGGTCGTGTAGTATACACGTCTAGTATGTTTAGTATAAATATACTAGATTGTTTGAGTTCAAATACATTTCAGAATATTGTAATGTCAACGGACAACGAGTATATAGACAATAAGTAACTATAAAAGTATACCTAAACATTAAGTTTACCTAGCCAATAAGATAAGACATCAGTACAATACATATACAATAATAAATGTAAGTATGCAACTATACCTATTCAATTATAAAATCAAAGATATAAGATAATGTATACAATTTTACCCAAAGTTGGGCTTAACTAGTTCACCTGACAACTGTAATAATAACTATATGCAGCCACGTTAACTAGACTAGAGAAATAAACTTGATACTAGATTCCTATATAGAACTAATGAATAATAAAGATAATTTTGTAAATATTACCCTTGGTAAATATACGTAATCCTCTGGAAACGAGTGAAACGCGCGTAGGTATACCGTCGAGCTGGAATTGAATAAAACTTGTTTCACCGCTACTATACAACATTATATTACACATTTAATATTAGAATTATAATAATACATTAATTGATTAATACGAACATTACTAACACAGAAATGGCGAGATAATAGAAAAAAAAGTTTAACTGGGATTACGTTGCGCTACATATAACACTACACTTTGACAAATACGCGTCTTAAGGCGGGTTTCCACTATACAGACATACAGTATACATACTTGTATACGAGTACGTGCATAAAAATACTTTTCTGTGATTGGTTGGTATACATGGTAAGCTTTTGGTACACCAGAAAGTTTATACATTCTTACCACACATATAACCACGATACCATGAAGTTGAATCTAGTTCAACTATTTCCGTTCGAACGGTCTAATTTGAGCGTTAAATTCTAATAAATTCATAAAAATTCCATAGCACAAGACATTTTACGAAAGTAAATGTTAATTAATCTAAATGGGGCTACAAGGAAAGATACATATTATATCTTATTAAGGAAAAATTCACTAAAATAAAGTTATACTTTTGGTGACTTACCAACAAATTTGTCAATTATATTTCGTATCAGTTTATAATCATGCAGCTAATTTATGAAGGTGACGTATCTTCGCCATTACACGTGGATACAATGTATTGAAGAATACTAACGGCGAAACAACTAAGTTTTCTTAAAACCGACTCATAAACAAATAGTTTAGAAGAAATTGAACAATATCGCAGTAGTTACCGCGCGCGAATATTTATAATGTAACCACGAATCACGATAATCGATAGTCAAATAATATATTCAATTATACCACGGTCGAAACTCGAGATAACCACTAATCAACCATTAATCAATATTTAGGTAAACGATTTGCATTACTCGCCAGCTTAGGTACCTATAAATAACAAGTGATATTTTTGTTTGGTCAATTTCGAAGAAAACAGTGCCTGCCAACCGTTTTCTCTGCGACCATCTTTCACTATTTGATTCTCAGCCTGTTTCAGTTTACGAGTTACTAAGTGGTACTATGACATTTCAGAGAAATAATTCTCGTACATAGTATAATATTGGTATTTACGAGCCTCTTTAATTCCCGTCCGATTATACGCATCTCATTTTTCTCGAATATTTTCTAAGGATGGCGCCTCAAAATAAAACGCACTTCAGTCAATCATCCGTCGACCTGTAGTCTCATGCTCTCATCGTCAGCGTATATTATTCACAAGCTCCTCGTATTGGGTACTAATCTTTATTAACATTTATTGTTGTTACACGTCATACGTTGTAATTCTACTTGTTACTACTTATTAAAGAAATTTAAAAAATGTATTCAAAATAATTAAAGTTAGAGGCTTCAAAGCGAAATGAAATTACGAAGTACTGAAAGGTACCACAGTATAGTACCAACTACAGATGACAACTATACCTACACAATCGTACCAATTCATTTATTTCATTATAAATTCAATAATAATGTAACATATTTTCAAGAAAATTTTTTTTTCCAAGAAAACAGTTTATTTTTAAAATAATAATTTACAATGTTTTGACTTATAAATATTTATATTTTTTAAATATACTAATGCCGGATTGCATGAAAAATTGATTAATTTAATGGTTCATTAAAATGTTATAAAATAAACCAATCATAGGCCACTAAATCATGTTTAATAGACCATATTATTAAATCTTGATAAAAAATTTTAGTGATTGTCCATGCTAACGGGTACAAGCGTTAAATGTGTTAATGTTAAAAGTTTAAACGGATATTAAATCTAATAGCCGATGGCATGTGCTTATTAAATTGTAGTTTATCAGGTGGTGCACCACAATAGGCTAGTGAGACTATACTAAGTAGGTATATAAATACGAATATTATAGATTTAGTAATATAAGAGTAAATAAGTTAATAGATTCGGAAAAGCTTAGTAGATCCTTATTAAATAGTCAAGTGGCATATACTGCGTATGCTAAAATATCACATCAGCGTTATTAATTATTAGATTTTATTTTATTATTATGGGTATCGACGATTTTCGATAAGATGCGAATCGGTTAAGGAACACTTAAATTATTTTAGGTTTTAACAATAACAGTGAATGTATATTAATAACACAAACTCTATTATTACATGTATACCTTGATAGAGAAACACCGACATGTATGATTTTCTTTAATAGTTTCATTAATATTGTAAAAATATAATTCAGAGTTTACGAATTACGATTTATTAATTTTAATAACAAAAGTTAAATACATACAAATAAATAAATAATGAATAATTAAGTACTGTAAATGATAAACTTATAAAAACCAGTGTCGTAACTATAAAAGGGATTAACCGGACTCGTTCGCTTAAGGAGCCCAAAGTAATATAATGTTATTCTTTAAATAATTTATAATAAACTATTAAACTATTTTCGAATTAATAAAATATGCAATAATGTTTTCAAAAAAGAACAGTCAAATGAGTGACGCTCTGCTATACAGTAGGTATCGTATATGGATCTCAGACATAAAGTAATTCACTGTATAATGGATGTAATGATAGGTATTAATGGTATCATTATAGGTATACGAAAAACGATCTGAACGGAGATGATTTGTTAGCCAAGGATATATATTTTCATTGAGTGGTGAAAAATGTGGTTTATATTTTAATGACCCGATACCGCAAAATTAAATCACATCGGAAAATACCAATTTAAACAACTGATTGTAATTTTTTTACTACAGCAAAAATCTAAAATTATTTGATAGTAAATTGTTATTTTACGAGTATGTTTTTAATTTCGTAAAATTTTAAACTTTAGATAATTTTTTTTTAATCGACCAATGCTCAACTTCTTTTATAATTATTGTAAGTAAAAATTATGGAAAATCTTGTACCTATTCAATTTTCAATTCTCAGCTACGTACTTCTACATTTTTTTTGATAACTTTTTAATTTCAATATAACTTCCAAGTATATATTCACGATTTTGACGAATTTCTATCAATATTTAAACTTTAAATACTAATGAAAAAAAATGTACCTATGTATTCTTATAATTTTTGAATAAATATAACTTATAAGACTAACTCATGAGGAACTTTTTATTAAATTTTCAAGTATTTTGACTCAGCCAAAAAAATTTTATCGACATTTATATAAAAAAAAAAATATTCAAAAACCTATATTTAAAATGTCTTAAAATAAGCGAAATATTTTGAAAATTAAATGTTGTAAAGAAAATACCAATTTAAATAACTGGTAAAATTTTCAAGTATCTACGACTTATACGGTTTGAATAATAATAAATATTGAAAATTGATTGAGGATAAATCATTATCCTTATTACGCGATTTCGTAAAAATTTTAAATTCAAACGCTCATAACATTTTTTCCTATAATAACACGTCGAGTTTTTTCTACAGCTATTTGAAGGTAAGCTTATAGAAAACTTAGTGTTGAATTAAAAACCTTAGATTTAAATACAAACAATTTTAAAAATTTTCAACTACAAAATGACTTGCATATTTTAGCAATTTTGAGATATTTCGTAAAAATTTGATCTTTAAACGTTTATAAAAAAATCGAGACCTTCGAGATTTTTGAATTTAAAAAAAAAATATTTAGAAAAATCGAAAATTTAAATTTAAATAGATACAACAATATATAAACACCGATTTTGTTGAAAACTGGTACCTATTAAGGGAAAATTCCCATTTTTTTGTGATTTTTGTAGTTTAATTTGCCGGAAACCACTTCTGAAATTGAAAATTGAACCATTATTTAGACAAGTTATAATGTATAATGTACAGAGATACAAAACAAAATACATTATTGTAGAATCAATGCATTCATCACTCCGTTCAGAATCTAACAATATTTAAGTGAAATGAGTGCACCCTGCGGCCTGCTTCATACTTCCCTTAATAATCCCTAAATGAGGGAGGAATTGAAAATTTCGTTCCCGGATCCAGATTTTGAAGTTTCAGCACTGATAAAAACCATAATTTCCGCATAAATATACTTGGTCCAAATGAGTAGGTAACACATTTTCAATAGTTATGATTTTTTGCAATTTATAGGTACACCTAAATACCTAATACAATTGATTATAAATATCTTATATAATATAATAATAATACTATAAATTATAATCGTTCTTATAAAGTATAAAATATAAATTCATTAAATGGATTTTAAATTTATATCGAAGTAATAAATTAGTGATCTGTTACTATATATATTGATTCAAGGAATCCTTATAGGTACTAGATTAACCACACAAAAACAAAAACTGAAAATTGAAACCTAGTTGATTCAAGAAAAAATCTCATAAATATATTGAAAAAATATGTTTTTTTTTTTGAAGTGGTAAAAATATAAAATTATCTATTGTCAATGTACACACTCGCAATTTGCACAGCACAATTTTTGCCTATCAAAGTGTAATGAAAACTTTTTATACGATTTTACGATGTAGGTACTAATTAATAATTATAATATTTTATATTATAACAATCGTAACACAACACAATGCTGCAGTATGCACTTGCAAACTGTATGAGGTGAAAGCATTTTGAGCATTTTGATCCGTCTACATAATAAATTTTGATAACGGTAACTTCGCTATTGATCGAAGAAAAACATATAGTTCACCACATGTGTCATATCCGTCAAATTGAGTTACGTTGACAAAAAGTAGGATTTAAGTAAGAGATTAAACCCTGGTAAGTGGTAGTGTCATCAAGAGGTTAAACAGGGGTTCTTAACATGTTATCATTATAGACTCCTTTACAAACATATTATCATTATTAATTTTAATTATTATTTAATATTTTAAAAAGTATGATTATAATATTATAAATCAAAAAAATATTATATAGATATAACACTTTTTATAAAATTAAATACACTGTTACAACAATAAAAATGATAATAAAATCTCACCAGTAAAAAAACCTGCACCAGCCCTAAGGTTAAAAATACCCACATATTGTATTGTATCCGATTTCCATTTGTAAGTTATTTTCCATCTTGTCATCTTTACGTGTTGTAAGTATAACATGACATATTTGAATTGCGCAAAACCAATTCTATGTTATTTAACATTAGATTATTAGATTAACCTATTATCAAACTTTGGTACAAACCTCATTCGTGTTTGTGTTTTTCACAACATGTCAACTTTTAAACTGGTTATGTGAACAAAAAAAATATTGCAACTAAAAAATATTCAAAACTTGGTTAAAAATTGAAATATCATAAAAAAACCAACGTTCAAATCAATCCATTTTCACATTAAAGCTAACAACACAAAATTGGTTCTACTCAACGCAAATTTTCTTTGTTGTACTTAAGACGGAAACAACAAATGCGATGTGATATCCTCTTAGAATACGCAACCTTCATATTATATAGATTATGAGTTTGGTGAAAAAATAATGTACAAAAAACTAACGCAACAAAAAGCTCCGCTCAAGGATTTTAAAATTGTTTTCCATCTAGATTCTATACTAAATACTTATTTAATACTAAATATTTTATTAATTGATAAATTAACTTTAATTTCCGCACATCGTTTGCAGGATAAATTTGTTGATAATTATATAATACACATGCAGTTAAAGCTTTTAATGTAAAAATTATGTACCGGTATAAATCAAGATTGATTCGTGCATGGTCTAAGATAATAAACATGTATCACAGCACTCAATTCCGGACCATAATTTTTGCACAAGTACATTTTTTTGTTTCCTTATTATGAATGATTAAAACATTATAAACCTACATAAATTGAATCTTATATTTTAGTTCATATCCGTTTGAAACCCTTTCGAAGTACAGATATTCGCTCTTTGTCATAGCAAACGTCTTGTTACTTTCTAATAGGACTGTTGGGGGCGGGGGGCATGTTATAAAAACGTACTCGTGCAGTATTATTGTTATTATTATTATTATTATTATTATATACCTGGAAAGTGATAATGCAGGTATGGGATGAAGACGTATATATTATATGCTTTCGTCGTACACTTCGTTCAGTCAAAGATGAGCTTTACCCGCCGTGGATGAAATATCCTATACGTCTGCGACTATAATATGTATACAAAACTAATACGACGGTCAGAACGATCTCGATTCAACGCTTTGCACGCAGTGTATAGATTAACCTGTTACATATTCTTTTAACAATATAACAGTACAACGGTAATATTATTATTATGACGTGTTTGACGGCCGGAAACACTGTTACGAGTACGCGCAATGCGAGGCACGTGTGAAGCTACGGCCGTTTTAAAATATATTATCAAAATGTTATTATCGCAATAGATAATTAAAACGTTCTCGGTCCGCGGGCTTTCGTCGTCCGCAACAGTGACTCGCCCCAGTGACCGCCGGCAAACGCGGTTAGACGTGTACTGCCGACCGAACGCGCCGCCACGCGCACACTTTGTCCAGCCCTGTCGGCGGCCGTGGCGGCGGTGGTGCTGCTGCTGCGAACACCGGTGGTGCAGGAGGAGAGACCTTGAACCGACCGGTTCGACCGTTGTATAATACCATGGTATAATAACATTGTATACGTGTAGAACGGTGTGCGCGGCACGCATTACGCGCGTCGCATTGTACGGCGTTATTGTACAATGGGAATCCGTAGCGTTCACTCGGTCGGCGGCGGAGCGCGTTGGTCGTCCACCGAACCCGTTCGGTTGTCGTCCGACGCGAACGCGTGCAATGTAGGTATATAGAAGGCTCGTCGGTGTACGACTGTTTTGCGGCGGTTGTGGTAGTGGCGAGAGTCGGCGCGGCGGCGGCGAAGAGGGGGTCACGCTGTGCAGACGCATAAAACGCGTACGTCGGCGGACCTGCAGAATCGGCTCCGATGACATTCTGTTCCACCAGTACCTATATTGGGTATATAATAATATTATTATGATGCGAATCGATCCCATAATATAACTACAACACTTATATGGTCCCGGCCCCGGATAAACAAATCGCGTGTTTCGCCCGCATATACGTTTTAAAATGTTTTTATCCACGTTTTATTGTGCAAGGTTATTTTCAAATTCTCAAGATTTTTTTTTTTTTTTGTACCACTCAAAGAATGTCTTGTGGAGACGTACAGACGGCATCCGGTTTTTTCAAATAATAACCCCAAATTTACAGCAGTAAATTATTTAGCAAGTAATTTTTCTGGAAACGTATATATATTACAATATTTGAGTTATTTGATTTTGTGAACCTAGGATGATAATATAGAATAATTGTTCCACCATATTATATTAGAATGATGTTTTAAAAATTTTAGTGAATCTATCAACATAATTTATAATTTTTAAAAATTAACCAAGTGTACAATAAATATTAAATCCAATATTGCATCTATTTTATAATTTTGAATAGTACTTTACATAAATACTTTCATAATTGAAAGACTATACCTAATTACTCAAACTATTTAATTAAGTAAATCAATGATATTTTTAAATACATTTTCCACTAAGTAATAATTTACAATAAAAAAAAGAGGGTACTCATTTGAAAAACAGAAGTTTGTATCACAACAGAATACTTCTTAGGTACCTAGTACAAAAATTCAATAATTAAATCTTAAGTATATTTAAAAATTTGCATAAATTTATTGTTAATAGAAAAAATAGAACATGTTGATGAATCCCCCTGTATAGTGAATAGTTGTTGTTAATCGTTATATCTTATGTATAATTTGTATGGGTGGTATAGCTATATCGTGTATTGATTTGTCAAACAAATTTTTTTTAGGTTGGTTAAGCGTTTTCGAGATAATTACTATAAATAATGCACACCACTAATATTTACAATAATTGTTTATTCAGAACTCCAGAAGATATAAAAACCACCATTTAAAGAAATCATGTAGATAAAAGGTATATAAAATAAAACAACATTAGATTTACTATCGAACTATTTTTCTCAGTTAAATAAAAATAAATACGAGAACGACAAACATACAACTTTAATTTTTTAAGGCTCTTACCGCTCTATGTTAAAGTTTTGTATTTTTCGTAAATTTAGCATTAAAATATTTTATTGCTCTCTGAACATACACCATGACAAAAGTAGTTATTATTGTTATTTTTAATACTAGGTGGATAGCATTTTAAGCGTGCATATTATTATATCTCGATATTCTACGTAGTACGTACTCTCATTTTTTGAAGATAATTTGCATAAGGATTCCACATAAAATAATATTATTGTTTGGTGTTCCGTGATCTCAAAATCTACAGAATTCTACAGAAATTAATATACATTGTATATTTGATTCGTATACATTTTCGTCAATCTAAAATTAGATGGTGTGGTCAATTTATGGCTTTGTACCGGAAGAGTTCATTATCCTTTAGCGTTGCAGGATTCGTAAGAAGAATACTGGTCACGATACAACTATTGTCATTGAAATACAATGTATCATTATAGTAAATATTTTACATATACATATAATATAAATTTATACGTTTAAGACGATCATCATGCATATTTTTATATTACCAGCTATTTATATTGGAAGCCGGACATTTAGTCATCTATGTAGAATTGATTGGCGTTGTAGCATAGGTACTGGAACTGGCGCTATTTTCGTAATATAACTATTGAAACATTTGAAACACCAGATATCTTCAACAGTTCAACACAGACAACATGCATATAGGTAGATCCCTATAATATATTCATAATAATTTTCATTACATAATATACTAAAATATTTGACATAACAATATGTAATTAAACATAATGTAACATTATGCAGGATCTGCTAGTTTTGTACATTCAAAAAACTAAAATTAAGACCAAAATATAATTTTTAATATTTTTAATATGTTTTTATAATTTATATTATATTATATTTATTGGTACAAATCATAATAAATGCGTATCTACACTTGTCGTATATTTTAAATATGTATATTGTATATGTATCAGCTGGCAGCTACCATGAAATCTAATGTAGATATAGAATTTCATAAGTATTCTTCAGTTCTTCACATCTAAAATAAATGCACAAAAGTGAACAGACAATACATCGATATATGATATAGAACTATGTCCTATACTCCTATAGTATCATAAAATAAATAGGTACGGGCTTCAAAATATACATTTTGTAGTCATGAAACGGCTACAAAACATCGATAATCGATTTTAATTTTTGACCATGTTTTCTTAGAAATATCGTTTATATATATATACATATTATATAAACATTACGCAACTCATATACTCATAATTATTATTAATTCATATTAAAATGATTTACTATTATACATACTATATAGTATATAGCATACATAGAGATACTAATAATATAATATAATATTAAGTATGTAAAATATTGGATCACATTGTTTTTTAATATTTTTCTTTATAATTTGTGGTGGACAACTGAATAATGATCAGTCGTTTTTGACACGTATACGTTTTCCCATTCCAGCAACCACGCTTCCCGCAAATATAATAATTATATGTGTGAAATATAAAATATAATACAGACATTATTATAATATTATAATATAGTTCTTGCTCTCGTACGTGTACGTATAACCGTATAGGTACTTGAATGTTGGCTGGTAATTATTTTTTTGTTTTGCTAGTGGTTGTTAGTTTGTATTTTGAACTGTAATATATACTTACGACTTGTATCAGTTATATCTAATAACGTATAACCACAACTTCTGCGGTACCTCGTACCTACCTTTTTCTTTATTTTTTTTCTTTTTTTTTTTTGTTGTTTGGTATAATATACTTTTTACTAACACATCAAATTATATACATAAAGAATTCGAAGATTTTCTGGTCATCATTAATATACTTATTGTTGTTACTGCAGAGAATGCTAGTCACCGTCATTTAAATATGGATCATGTTCAAAGTCGGCAATTATAGATGCATTTGCAGCTTGAATATCTGAATGAAATCAAACTCAAACGCACTCCACCTACTCTGATATCCGTTTAAGATTTATGTATATATTTTTTAACATAATAATATTCCAATTAAGCTGTATCTGTAGAGTAATTTACCCACATTTTTTTTCTTTTCTACTTATATTAGTAAACTTTAAAAAAATATTTTAATCAGTTTAAAATTATACTCTGCGACGTTCTACTAGGACAAACAATACCTACGCATGATATCGTTCCGGAAATACCTATACAACATTCTGTCATGCTTCCGCAATTACCGTACATAATATATTGATTAATGATTATACATACGGCTGTAAATCCAGTAACTACGATAATATTATTGACTGGCATGGATCTCTATTTATCTAGACATAAAGGCTTAATTGCTGTTTTTATGATCTTGTATACGGTATACCTAAAAGAGAAAACACACAATTTAAATCAAATAGTAGGGAAAAGTGGAAAACTAACAGCATTATAATTAATTATATTATAAAACATTCTATAGATTTCTAAGTATCTGTAGAATTTATACATGCGTATTTACAATATTCAATTATTATTTCCGCAGCTATCCAAAATCAAAATTTAATGATAGCGGAATAAATACCTAAAAAAAATATGACTATAGTCTATAATAAATTATAGATAAAATTGATCCACCATTTCACCACAAACATATTCGAAAATAGCTTCATATTTGAATTGTTCATAATTATTTGAATTGCTTTAATGCTTTAATGTTTTAAATGATATTGTGGTACTTTTATGCGATAATTTCATTTAGTTTCATTGAGAGTAATTTCTAAGTATATTCTTGAAATCTCAACTCGTTCTTGATTAGAAATTAAGTTTTCAGTGTTGTGATAAGTACAGTAGATATCTGATGTTTACCCAGTATTCAAATAATAATATGTTTTTTCTTGAATATCTTCCATATTTTTTAAACTTCTCCAAATATTTGAGTAAATATATCAATGAAGATAACAATACTTTTCCCCGTTTTAAATGTAAATCTTCAACAATATTTATTGGTTCTTTATCCTGGCTACAAGTTCATACTTCATGTGGATTCCGCAATTCCACACTTTTGTGGGAAATTCTTTTAGACTACTCGACTACAAACATAATATGTTGTTTCAAATTAAATTGCTAAGTCAAGAACACTTCCATCAAAATTCTCGATAGAATATTAAGATAATGAAATTTCATATTTTCATGATTATTTTTAAGTTTTTAATGATATGAATGATTAAAATATTAAAAATATCATATTTTAATTGATAATTCATTACAGTTCAAAATATTTTAGTGTATTGTTTTTTAATAGTTTGTGTATTTAAGTTAAATTACACTTTACACCACTCTCTTAACTCACAATCCACCACTTGACACCATAAAATTGTTCAAAGTAAATACCTAAAATATAACAGATTATTTTAAATTTATTGTACATTAACAATTCGAATTTCATAACGTATCTAACGTATTGCAGATTCAAAATAACATACCTCACAAAGAACTGGAAATTTAAGATCAAGTTAAAATGTTCTCCGTTTCTTCAGAGTTTTTTAGTTATTCGTAAACTTTACTATGTTCTTTAGTTTTTATGAACAGTCAGAAAGTCAGGGCGTAAAATAAATTACAGAAGATGCATCATTTACATACAATATTGAATATAATACCCAAGTAAATGTTATGTGTATATATATAGTGTATACTGTATGTATAACTGCACGAATTGTCTAGGTACAGTTTTAAAAGTTCCATAATTTTTTACAGGAAAAATTATATTACTTACAGCTTACAATCTATGATATTTTCAATAATGTAAATTAATGGGCGTTCTTAAAATAACTTTTTTGGCTTCATATAAACAGTTTTTAAAAAATCTCCTGCCTCCGCCGGTTATAGATATACCTAGAGAGCCAATATCTAGGCTCTCTAGATAAACCTATTGTTTTAAAAAATTAATTACTATGCAATGTTGATAAATATAATATATCGGGTACAAAGAATAACGACATCTTTTTTTCGAAGAATATTGAAATACCTATATTATATTATATTATTGTATAAGTATAATTAAAGTACTGGATAAACAATATTTAAATTTTAAATTTAATTTATTCTATAGTTAAGTATTATAATAATATTTTAAACAAAAATCTGTGCAGCATAAATTCAGTTTTTGAGTGAAACAAAGGCAACCCTACACTGTTTTGCAACTCTACATTTTTTTTACACAGGCTCTGGAGTTACATGAACTATAGGTCATAGGGTTACATATGTTATACTCGTTACTCAAGTAGTCAAGTATATATAGATCTAAAACACGGCATTATCAACGTAGATGAAATTAATACACAGTAGCAGCTGCAATAATCAAAAATAAATTCCTCTATGGACAAAAATAAATAATAATAGAAACGTAACACAATTTATACAGTGAATAACTAATAAGTTAAACCCTTATCGCTTGAAACGTCTTTTGTTACCATTATAAAGATAATATTGTTATATAATATAATATTATAAATTTTAATACAATCATATCATATCAATAAACCTTGTTACTACTTACAATAGTTTTATCGTGCTGTCACTTTTAGTTTATACTGATGAGTGTTGATTAAATCATACGATTAAATGCGAACAATATTGTAACATAATAATTGTGGTATTGTGGTTTGTGATGATCACGTTACGTAAACCTATGAAATCAATGATATGTTTTGTTTTGTTTTAATTTCAATGTAAAAGTAAGACTATAACGCCTATAGCCGTATAGACGCAGTAATTAATGATTAATTATTTATCAGCAAACAAAGTATAGTAATTGATTATTTAAAATAATAATATTATGATCGATCCTATACCGGCTATACGCATCAAAGACCTTGAAATGTCATGGTCTTTAAACTATCTTCTTTGATGATGCGTAATGTTTGCCAGGCCTAAAGTTGAATATTGTACCTAACCTTGCGTAAAATTATGCATCTATTAATAATATGATATTAAATAATTAAATTCAACAGTACATCGTTATACATATATCTACATAAAATTGTACTAATATCTATCAATTAGCTGATTGTTTCATAAAATTTAGTATATAGAATATATTAATTATACATAGTGGACACACACACACACACACACACACACACACACACACACAATACATATATGATTGGACGTCATCATCATCATTTCCAATAAAATATTAACTATATTCATAGAATCAATTTTACTGGAGTAGTGATTTTAATGGTACAACATAAATAGTATTACCATGATATTTATTTGATTATTTTATACCTGGAATGTTATCGATTCAATTATTTTTATTTCAAATATTTCATTTTCTTACATTCTATTTTGATGTTTGAATTAATAGGAACGTATTTTTATTATAGATGTATTATTTTCTTGACTTCTTCTTCGTGGTCCACGATAATATTTTTAATCTTTGTAAATTATTTGTAGGCACCGAGAATTTCCTCTGTACGTATAATATTATAATTAATATGCACAATGACATTTTTTAGATACTTAGACTAATTTTAAGGCATCACCTATTGGCTGTTTATATTACAAATATCGGGATCTAATTACACTACTCTATGCTAAAACGATAATGCGGTTAGACTCAAAAGTCAATAATTACTATAATATAACTTTCTATGCTAGTGCTATTATAATAATTAAATATGAATAATATAATAAAATAAATGCAATGTTTTGTAGAAAATTTAAATCAATCCACGACAATAATCCACGTTAATCTTAGTAAAAAAATCAATTAATTGAATAGCAGTATCAAAAAAATGTATCATGAAATATACTTGATAATAATATAATATATTATATATTATATGTCTGATAGGCCGTTTTCGGTCAGAATAATTTTTCGTATGCAATGATTTATCATCAAATTAAAATTTAACACATATAGTTATATGACTCATTACATTATTACAGTGACTTACTTAATAACGAAGTATATTTTAACACCTATTGTACAGCATAGCGGTTTCTTACTTTCCACCTTTTTTCTTTTGAATGCATGAACTTTTACATCTCCTAACGGTTGAGGAGGGAGAGGAAAGACAGGCAATTACTTCATCCAAGGTTTTTTAATCATGTTTGGCCAAATATTATGTATCATTTCAGCATTAAGCATAACAAAATTCAAAATTATTTATTTATTGTTATTTGCACATAATTGTATAGTAATTTGATAACTCTGTTATTGGCAATAATTCACCTGTTTCTACCTATTAATAATAGGAAGTAGGACATTTTCCTTGTAAATAAAATTATCAATTATATTTTAAATTACCTTTGACCTCCCTCCATCTAGTAAAATGTTTGCGGATGCTCATGTTTCACATGTTTAAACGGTATGTCGTATTGCCTATTTCGCTAATATTTTTGGTATTTTCAAACTGATACACCAAAGAAAACCCACAAAATCATCACGAAATCATATATAATGACTGAAAGTACAACGGAAAAAAGTGCAAAAAAAGTGTGACGGCACACATTTGTTAGGGGTGTATGCAGCTATTGCAAGCTACCCCCGACGTGTGCAAGGCACCGGAGGGATTCGAACCCTCGATCTCCTGTTTACTAGACAGGCGCTTTAACCAACTAAGCCACGGCGCCAGTGGCCGCATGCGAGTGAACTTACCGTATTTAAAAGTTGACCGCGTACATGTCATGCCAATGTTTTCATATACCCACTTATTAATCATTACTTATTATTACTACACGTCTACATCATTAACTTACACCACGGTTTAATTGTGTGTTTATCGATGTAATTTTTGCTATCCGTTCGTAGGATTACATCATAGTAAAATATTCTAAAAATTAAAATATAAAATATATCATATTAACAGATTGATAAAAATAATAAGTTTATTGATTATGATTCTCAATGTATTTAATATTATAATGATCCATTCATACTTTTTGTCGAGTGGACTGCGTGGAGTTTGAGTGATATTCACTTCACTTCGTTGTGTACTGAAACTTTAAGCTTATATAAGTACTAGCTATACTATATAGCTGTTATAGTGCTACAGTTTCTATATATTATACATATTACATAATTAAGTGAAGTGTATATAATTATTTTTGCATTCACAATCCAATGTGGACAGAACATTAGCATTGTCATTGTTCGCTTGTCATATCAATAGAGATGGACAATAGTATTATCAATATAACCACATGATTATTGTGCATACTGTATAATGCGTGCATCGACATATTCAATATTTACAATTTCTATATAGGTGCGTAGACGCGTAGTCGTATTAATATACTCGATTATAGAGATCTGGTGACTACTGACTGGTATAGTATACACATGTAAAGTGTGACTGATTTATACATAATCTGTAAAAAATTAAATAAAACTAAACCTTAATTAATCACTTAATATTTAGTCTATATTAAAATAAATGCATTTTTAAAGGAAATACATAGTAGATAAAATACAATAACAATCGGAAGGTATCCGTGTACTGCAAATTGCCAATATTAGGTATATATCATATAGTTATTAACAAGAATGATACAAAATGCCATAATTCTTACAGGTAAATCAATTAGTACATATTATACAATATGCATAGCTAAAAAATATAACATTATATAGAATGTATACATTAATTTTTTTAGAAAAAAAACGTGGTGTAAATAATCATTTATCTAATATTCGATATTTTAATAAACACAATAATTTATAAAATACACTTATACGTCATATGTATTAACAAGTAAATGAAACAACGATTTTTAAATATCAAATATATATCTTATAAGGAATATTTATTGCACAAATATAACATATACTATACATGTATATATATCCTGTATTCTCTTGTTTGTTATTGATAATTAATAATGCTATGTGGTCAGTTGAGGTGCCATATGAGAGTTAATGAATAAATAATTAATTTTTTAATGTCAAATCTATCGACTACTTCTTGAAGTATAATAATTTATAATTATAATTATTTTTATTTTATAATAAATTGTTGTTAAACCGTTCTACGTTGGCAAACAAAACTGTGTAACAGCAAACATAGCAAACTGTTAGGTAATTTTTCAAAGTTTAATACCCCATATCACTATACTTATTTATAATTACCATACGTCGACTGACGATATCCAACAACAACGGCATGTCCTTCTAAGATATAATTTGATCTTTGATCCGACCGTTTTTAAGGAGTTTAATATAGGCAATCTCTTAATTACTTATGTTGTAAGTTATCGTAGTAACGGGTGTGACTGTATTGTAAGAAAATAGCAGAGTGCTCCCACACAAGCATTGAAGCATGTACATCGTGAGCCGCAACTGTTAATGCAATATCTTGTAATTATTTTCAAAAATAAAGTTTTGATACCATATACTTATAGATTTAATAATGTGTACAAAGTTAGATATATACCTTCAAATATATTCAAAATCATATCTCGCTAAAATTACAGTTTTTGTAATACCACTTATAGAAGATATATATAACACATATCTACAACAATAAATTTACAACTTACGATATTTAAATATCAAATACTTCAATTATGTTATGCCTCGTATCTTAATCATTTTCTTTTAATACCTTTAAAGAACGATAAAATATATGTATTAACAAAAATATACAATTTTCTAAATTATAAATTAATGTTATATTAAAAATATGAACTTTGTAATTTTTAAACGATATGAAACACCTTTTATCAACTTAATGAGAAACATAATCCGTAAGAACTCAAAGCTTTTAATTATCACTAAGTTTAGATCCCATGTGTAAATTATTTAATAATTATTAAATGATTTATCAACACTATTGACCAAATTACTAATATAACAAATAATAATACTTCTTCGATGAACGGTTTCAAAATTACAGTATAGAAATATAGAATTGATAGAATTATCATTTTAATGTTAGCGTGTGGTTCATCGTTAGTAGTTTAGTGGTTGATTTTTATAAACATTTTGATAAATTAAATTAATTGAACAATTTAATAAATCTGAAAATAATAATCTACACAACTAAACAACGAAAAAAATGTAACTACTGCAAACAAAAAACAACGTGACCTCGACGTGATTTGAACACGCAACCTTCTGATCTGGAGTCAGACGCGCTACCGTTGCGCCACGAGGTCTCCTACAACCTCGGTTGCAAACTTGTTTATTTAAGCAAATTCTCCATCACATATTCAATATTGTTACGTTAAATTAATGCTCTATGAACTATAATCATTAATCATCAATTGACCCAGCTTAATAAATAAATATAAATGGATACCCAGAAATTATGAAAAATTTACACTTGACATGCTGACAATAATTTTTTTTTTCAATCACCACAAATTTCAAATCACTATAATTTATAAAATAATTGCTTCCGTAAAACTTTCTTTCGGTAATACAAATGTACAATTTGTAGTTTAAAAATTGAACACATATAAAACAATAAAAAATAAAAAAAAGGATTATAAAAATGAAAAAATTATACTTACTAATTTATAATATTTATTAACTTTCATATAATTCTTCTATTTTATAATCACGCAACAATTAGAAATTAGAATAGGTAGGTAGGTACCTAGATTGTTACTATCTTACAATATTATTATTATTATTATTTAATCTTTTTTTGGCAGGTTTAATGTTAGGAACATATCCAAAAAAAAAAATTGTTTTCCAAAATACTATTTTGCTTCGTTACCCTTATTACAGTGACAGTCGTTTTTCGATAAAATACCCTTTCTTAAAACAATGTAACACAATATTTCTTGTTTGTTGGTAAATCCCAAATTTGTATTTTTTATAAAAATAAAATACCTTTACTAAAATACAATAATAATTAATAAACACAAATAAACTAATAGTGTAAAATATGCATTCCTATCTTTGACACTTTCTAATATACTCTTAAAGATTACACATTTGACATTTTTCAGGCGGCATTGAAGTGAATTGCGAGAATGATATAGGTATTTCATTTCTACGGAAAACCCTACGCAATAGCATACAATAATTACAAGTGTACATAGTCATGAATCATGATAACCGAAAATCATCGGTAATCGCGGTAACCGTATAGTCAATAAAGTACCGATTTTAAAGTAATCAAACACTTGGCATAATATCTCACTCGTTTTTCTCAAAATACCTACGAGCTACAACAGAGTAGGTATTTCATTAAATTAATTAATAAATAAATACTTGTGATACCTATTACCTATATAATTGTTTTTTAATTATTATGAGACATTATAGTATTATACAATATAGAAGTTGGTGAAGAATAGTGTAGAGTGGTGACTGTCGCACTTTGCCTATCTTCCACCGACCATATAAATCCGCGTCCGTCATAAGTTCGTTAATTCGTTAAATATTATCTTCCTATTCATTTGTGTAACTTGACTAGCACATTTTTGCGTTGTGAACTTTCAAAATTTTTTCGTTTTAATATTATTCCACTTGAACTAGAAACAGATTTTGTGCGGAGAGAGGAATTTATTGATTTTTACAATAATGTGTAATTTAAAACGAATTTAAAAAAAAAATTGTGATAAACTAAAGTAACGGGTATACCATTTTAAGTTCAGAAATAATTTGAAGAATTGCAATATTGTTTGACATTTTTAAAGATAGTACCTATAGACGTATAGTATAGTACTATAACTAAGTAAGTTATTATAATAATAATAATAACTTTATTGTAACAATAACATAATATCATTACATATTTTACAAAATATTTAAATATACATTTATAAGTAAACTATACATTTACAATACTTAAGAAAATTAAAGAATATTGCAACGCTCCTAAAAAGCTGAATTTGTGCTGAGAGAGTAAGTTCTTAAAAAGAAATAAAAATAAGAAAAAAATACTCTAGTAACAAATGATAAACAAGAGTAAAAAATGTATTATTTGTAAAGTAAATAATAACATGTTGCATCATATATACATATAATATATATTTATTTTATCTTTTTAACTTAAATATCAAAGATATTCCTGCTAAATAATGTTATCATTCTTTTAATGTTTTAATGTTAAAAATAATAAAAAATATAATTGCATTCTAATAATATTGATATCAATACGACGTTACATAGAATCCAGATTAAATCTGTAATATCATTTTTACGAAAATCAATGACTAAAAAATCAATTGACGACTAAAAATTATAAGTATTATTATCATCTTTTCATCTAAATATAAACCCCTGGAACATCAATAATAATACAGAGATTTAAAATATTATTGTGACTTAAGATACTTAAAGTATGCCATTATGCCAAGTATAATTAACTAATTAGTTACCTAATATCAGAATTTTTATGAAATATAAAATTAAGTTTTATATTAGTATATAAATTAAAGATATAATAATTTAATATTAACATAATGGTATCGTTTAAAAATATTAAATTTTAATTTACTTTAAGTGGCTGATGAATAATTGGCCATAACTTATAATTATGTATGTAAGTACATGCTTTATTTTTAAAGGTTCTTCACTTCTTCCTATAATAGCTTAAGTATAAATTTGTTAGTTCATTATTTATAACAATTTAAATTAACAATTCTATTTTAACAATAAAATGAAACAAAACAAATAATTGCTTTACATTTTTATAAGTTTAAAACATTATCTTGTACATTACAATTTATATCATACAAAATGTATGTGTATTAAGTATTTTGTAGTAATCCTATATAATTTAAAATATTTAAATACCTATATGGCTATATATAATTATATATTTTTATGATCTAACGAAAAGTATAGAATAGCTCATCCATATGAAATATTTATTGCATTATTAACATAAGTTTATTTCAAAGTTCTAAAAATTAGAATTTAAATATGAATGCAAGCAGAGTATTTTAACTGCATTGTGATTTACATAGAAAATACCTCGCTTATAAGTTATAGCCGTTGTATTGCCGTAGTCACCACCACTGCCAGAAAATAAAAAATGTAGTTGCACAACACCGTCAATGAACTCGTATGAATCGGAGACGATTTGCCACTGGAAAACGTTGAACAAACATCGTTGTTTCAATTTCTCTGCAATTATTATACATTTAAATTGTTTTATACGCTGCGAAAAAAGTGAACACTAGACTTTGTTACCGTATTTGGAACATCTGCAATAAAATCATTAATTAATAGTATCTGAAATCGTTGGATTACATTGAATTGATTATCGTTCAACTTAATTTTAAATTTAACTGTATCTATATAGCTATAAACATGTTTATTTTATGTTTTATATAACTACATTGTATGTTCTGTTAATAAGGTTATAGATCAACTTCAACTATGTAGTAGAATCGAAGAAATCAATTGATAGTTACTTGGTACCTTATAGTACTTATCTATTATTATAACAATTTTATTAATGTACGAGCTATGGCTTAGCTTAACAATTTTTATTATTGATATTATAATAAACTCAATAGTTGAATGCAATGTTAACTAGAGATTTTTATGAAATAAATATTAACACGAGCATAATTATTTTCAATGTATAAACAAACTGTTTACTTAAATAATATAAACATTTGAACCTGAAAATGTGTAATCATTTTATTTTTGTTTAGGAATAGTTTCGTTCTTGTGTATACTTTACGCTATTTTATCTATATAAATCCTGAATATGTAAAGGTAATATTATAAATTATTTCATAATACACACTTAAATATTTAATGACCTCATTTATTGTTAATACCTGCTTTGTATACCTATTTAGTGATATACTGTACATAGTATGAATGTTTAATTTTACTATTTAAAAATCTCAATTTGCCTACTTAAATATAAATCAATTGAATTAGTTATTGAATTGTATTTGAAACATGATAAATCGATAATATTATATTGTATTATCTTGTCCGCATGTACATATATACTAAACGTGCGATTGCGTAAAGAACTAAAGAAGAACATGTTAAAAAATATTGTGTTGCAGTAAATATAAACCAAGAGACTTAAGAATATTAATTGTTCAATTTATTATTGCTATTTAAGTCTATATTAGGATTTAGGAGCCTTATACAAAGTACAAGTATTTAAAATCGATTAATACCCATCTTTTGTCGAGTTTATAAAATTAAAAATTAACTTCATTATTAATGAAAAATTTTTAATGAAGTTAAAATAATATAATATATCTACTAATAACTAATAACAAATAAATTTATACATAGGTGATATTGTACAATAATATTAACAAGTACATATAGGTTTATTCGTGTATTTTAATTTTTTAATCGTTAAGACGGAAATAGCCATAAGTCATAAATTATTGTTTTTACACCTTATTTAAAATTCTAAGCGGAGTAATAAAGTCTTATAGACCAATTAAGAAATTAAAATCCCAACTTGGTAGCACAATTATTGACTATTGTATATTATAGATAATTCGATACCTAAAATATTAATAATTTCTAGATCAATACATTTTTGTATTTTAAAGAAAAAAAGATAGAAAAGTGAGTACCACTCTGCTATATATTAGGTGTCGAGTGGATTTCTATTATAATATATAATTGTATAATATATTTTTACCATATTATATCAACTTATATAGTTCAACATTTTATAACGTCTTTCTGTAAATACCGTAAAACAGTAAAATTAGATTCTTAGTATAAATTGATAAAATCTTAAAATAAATAAAAAATGTAATTTCGTATAATATACATATATTATATCACATATATATTATAGGTATATAAAATTCTCAACAAAATTTAATTTGACTTTCCAGTAGAATTATTTTTATACAGGTTGAAATTATAACAAAATAAATAAATCAATTTATAAAAAATCTAACTTATGTAAAATAAATTCCCGTATTCCTATTTTTTCCCCAATTATAAAAAAAAATAACTGAAAATTTTTAATTTTGACTTCTATAAACTATAAAGTACAAACTAGATTCAATTTTCTATTCAAAAAATATAAATTGTAAAATCAGTACATTCATTGCTCGGCTCAGAATCTAAAATGAAAAGTTATTAATATAATTTGAAGTTAGTGCCTATTTTTATGTATACACTTTTAGTATGGAACGTTTTTTTAGACCGATTTATCGTCTTCCCGTGTTTGCGGTAGCTGGTAGGCAGGGGTGTTCCCATAGGGTATACTACATTACGCCGTATACTCTCAAGATTTTTTTTCAATAATATGGATATACTGAATATGCTCTCAAGTCTCAATCGATTTGCGATTTTAACTCTCAAGATATTTTTACAAAATGTCAAAATTATAAATATACTGCATATACTCAAACTATATACAAAGGAAAAAACAAAATTAATTTAATTAAGTAATTTTACCATATTTACGTCAATTATTTATAGCTGAAAAAGTCGTACTCTTTATTTTTTAGTATTTATAAAGATTGATGAGGTATAATTTAAAGAGGATATGTAAAAAATCTATTTTAAATTGTTTACATATTATTAACACGCTCTTTACCGGCTTTACTCTTATAGCCAATAATAAAAAAAATTTTATTATATTTTAAATGTTTATATTTTGGTTTTTGATGATTTAGTATACTCTCAAAAAAAATATTGGGAACACCTCTGCTGGTAGGTATAAAATATAAAGCCTACCTATAGAATTTATAAATGTAAGTCAAAAAGATCAATTTACGCTCTTAAAAAGTAGGATATAAAAAAAATAAGAAGATAATTCTTAAAATATCTATGGTTAAAATCATAAACATATTGAAAAAAAATAATAATTCAATTTAATGTCGCTAACCACAGTGTACTCATAAATATATATTTTATTATATATTTATACATTCGTTTAAATGTATAGGTATACATGTACGAATTTATTGAATAATCATGTAGGTACGTATATTTAAAAATAGGGATATCATACACATAATTATATATGTTAAGTATACATATTATATACTTACTGTAAATACACTATGTTCAGACTTGGCATTAAGTGTATACCCGCTTTGGGTATATATAATATAATATACAAAAATATATGTATATAAGTACTCGTTATTCGTAGTAGTGCTTGTTGCTGTTCCGTCACGAGCAGAAGCTATCGCGCTATCTCTTAACACTGCTGTTGCATGCGTCGCCGTTCACTATATAGGAATACTATATTATATGCGTGTCTATTAGTCGTTCGTGGCCGTTCGTGCGACGTTTTTCGCGTTCAAAAAGTACTTTTACTACCTATACTGTCAGAATTTTTTCGGTTCGAGTGTATTACTACTAAGTTTCTCCAGAAAAATCAGAACAATGAACATCGACAGCGTGCTCGTCACCGTGGGTATGGGCCGTTACCAATTTGCGGGCTGCGTGCTTTTCGGCTTCATGATAATGTATTCGAACGTATCGCCGGTTACCTACGTCTTCACCGCCGGTGATTTGAAATACAGGTAACGGTGGTAGAAAAATAAACGGTTCATGGCAATATAAATTGATCTATTACTCGAGACATTTATATTATGATGTTGCCATATACATTTTTCTAAAAACAATTTAAAAAATCTAAATATTTTTTTAATATCATTGTAAAAATTAGTAATAATAATAATTAGAAAAATTTCAATTTCCTGTGAATAATATTTTTTGAATCACAAAAAGTTATTATTTTTTACTAAAACATCTAATCTTGATAAAATTTGAACTTTAAATATCTATAACAAATATCGGTTATGTTTTAAATAAACAACTTATAGAATATTTTACATTAAGATTTTCTATTCACGAATAAACATTTTATCATATATCATATTATTATTATACAGAAATAAAATTAAAATATATATAATACATAGTAATCGAAAATTAAATCAAGCTTAGAAAATGCTAATCATTATTAGGTACCTATTTACTGTAAAATAAAATAAATATACATCAGTTATCACGATATAGGTATATTCTAAAGATGTTGCCATTCGATTTCCAAATTCACAAAAATGATCAAACTTAGTATTTTTTTTCAAAAATACTGCTAAGTGCTTTTGTTAGGTATGTACCTAGTTATTACAAATTTATAATTCTGGTTTTTATGAAGAAAAAAAGTAGTTAATTAAAAAATCAGTTTATAAAAAATTTTGCGATAATTTTGTAACCGATTATAACTCTTTATGTATATTATTTAATGTGTAATTTAAGTTTTATTTTAGTTTTTCCATATTTTATATATTACCTATACTTGAATTATTTGATGATCTCTTCACACTTAAAATTTTTAATTTTTAATTTTCCCACTGTTTAATAGGTATTGCAGTAGTTGTATCAATGTATAAAACTCTATATTGTTAGGACAGTTTTCAGTGCATTAGTATTCAAGTTCTATAAGAATATTTTAAGACACAATAACCATCTCGTTAAAATTGAGTAGTATAAAATAAATAACATTGGGTAAATATCAAAATTATACTTATACAGTTTCTACGTAGTTGTACAGGTATATACTTGAACGCTCGTATACTACTATATACCTACATGTTTGTATGGGTGATTGTAAACTCCGCCAGAATATCGGTCAAAATAAAAAGGTATTAAAAGATCTAATGTAAACTACGTCAGTTTTTTTTTCTTACCTGTAATGGGTATATGTAAATTCCGCCAGTTTCGAAATTCGAAATAAAAAAAAAAACTGACAGTGGTACAGGATGCTATAAATAGGTACAACAATGGAATAATACAAGACTTAAAATATTTACAAATTATATCACATAATTTTAGTTTACATATATGACATACCTAACTATATATTTTTGGATTTTTTGGTGTAATGATTATTTATATTTATTATGATTTTTTTACTATAATTTAAATATTTAATGTGGACGATTATTAATTATTATTATGAAAAATATGATTTTATATTATTAGGTATAACGATTATTTGGCCGGGAAGCGGTTCCCTCCCGGTCGTCGGTTCAAACAGAAAAAAAAATGAAGTTATGAAACATATGATTTTATATTGTTAGGTACAATGAATATTTAGATATTATGATTTTTTTACTATGATTTAAATATTTAATGTGAATGATATGATATTATATTATATTGTAAATTTTTTTTAATAATGTATCATATTAATTTTATACTACTACTTGATTTTCTTCACTAGCGGAGTTTACATGAACTCAATTTTACCTGATTTGTTTAACTGGCGGAGTTTACAGTAAAAAAAGGTACTTATAGCGGAGTTTACATGCACTTGTTTATACAAAACAGAATCGGTTTCTATCTAGTGTTTTCCAATTTATTATTATTATAAATATAATATGATATTGTTATTTACCATAAGCGATGCCAGATGTCTTGTTCAGGAAGTGCTTGATGATACATGTATGTTCTTTATTTTAAATATATCCTTAACTTTCACAGCTATACTTAAATATTATTAAATTACATTTAATAAAAATAATTCAATACAAATATTCAACTTGGAACAAATAAAAGATACACCGTATTCATCTATAACTTCTAAGGTATCACTATTTTTCTATTAAAAAGCTTAAAAGTGTAATAGATGGTTTTTTGTAAGTTCTTCAGTTCTTCTTAAATTCTTTAATTTATTGTAATTTTAATGAGTAATTCTTTTATCGAACAACACTCATTATTTTAAAATCTATTAACGTTTTTAAAAATATAATACAATTTATTTACTTAATTTCTAATCAAAATAAAATAATATTTTTTATCGTTAAGTTTATTAGGTTTTAAACTTTAAAATTTTAAATACTTATACTCATAAACTACTCATCTGAATCACGATATTTATGAATCAAAATACTCTAGAAAATATTATTTTATCTTCATTGGAAATTAAATAGACAAAATATTTTTAAAAACGTTAATAGATTTTGAAATAATAGGTAAGTATTGTTTGATAAAAGAATCATCCTATATTTAATCTATTCAAAATTTCATATTATTTTTGTCAAATACATAACGGATTTCATACCATCTACAACAGATAACTTATTTTACTACTCTCTGAATTTAACAATAATATTATTACTCCCCCTTCACAAATTCACAATGTGTTCATTATTAATAAAAATAATATTAGATGTGTCATAATACTTTTTATTTTATTTAATATAGAGATTATCATTAATAAATGTAATACATAGATGATAAATACATTGGTTATTTACGAAGATGCTTAAAAATTAAAAAAAAAAACTATTTATTAATATTCAATAGATTTATTTTACCAATATTTAATTTTGATATAACTTTTACTATCTCAATGTAGATTATAGATTATTATAATTAGAATACTTTCAGAAAGTTATTAGCACTTATAAGTTATAATTTAAAATCAATAAAATTTCCATTTAAAAGTAAAAGTTAGGCCAGGTATAACGAATACACAAAAACTGATACAATTATTAAAATAAATTATAATATTATATAACTCCAATAAATCCAGACTATATTATTTTATTATTTATGTAGGTATACATAATTATTAAAAATATAAAGTACGTAAATTGTAAATATTTAAGTTTAGTAAAAACATATTGCAGATGTTAATCTACTCGTTAAAAACGAGTACGTACTTATAATTCAATTTCATTAAAAAAATCTAGTTATACATGTCACGTGAATATAACCACTTATATATAGTCACACCATATCTTCAACATACTTTGGTAGGAACGTAATAATAAGAATTTTCATTAGAAAAGACAAAACTACTAAGTTTATGCAAAAATAATTGTCACTAATAATTAAGAATCGTAAAATTTAGAAACTATGATAAAAAAAAATACTGAGATCTCTGATTCGACAATATAATGGACTCATAATGACCTCGGTAGTTCTGATTAGTGATGGGCAGCACCAACTAATAACTAACGAGTAACGACTTAGTCGGTAGTAAACAATAAGAAAATAAGTCGGTTATTAACACTGACTAATCACTACCGAATAAAACCAACTAACGAATAATAAACCAACTAATGAATCATTTTTCATTTTTCTAATGAATAAAATAAAAATAAAATGAATAAAAGCAGGGGAAATAATGAGTGCCAAAAGGAATCGGCTAGATCCAAAAAATTTAGATGTTTTAATTTTTTTAAACAAAAATTTAAAATAATTAGCATAGACATAATATTGCTATTGTGTTTTTGTGTTTTATTTAAATAAAAGATAAAATTTCATTACTATAAAAAGTACTTACAATATTTTTTCTTGTAAAAATATCTAATTATGCTAATGAACCATTAAATACATTTATTTATTAGCTTTAAGATAAATATTTATTTTTGGTGGTAATATCATAAGTTGAAAAATTTCTTCTTTAGTTATTTAGTCGGTTTTCGTTAGTTACCTAATCGTTTTTTTAAGTTATAAGTCGTTAGTCGTTTTTCAATAGTTAATAGTCATCAGTTGTTTTTTGTTAGTGTTAGTCATTAAGCAGTTTGTTGTTAGTTGGCCATGATAATAGTAAATTTGTAACCAACTGTTAGTCGGTTTTTTGGAGTAAAATATAACTATTAGTCGATTATTTAAATTATTCAGTTGTGCCCATCACTAGTTCTGATTAACCATATTATTATACCTAATTGATTGTATGTTATAGAGAATTTAATTGATTTCATTCGAATGGAAACCTAAATGGTACTATTCTCAGTATCTTCTCTAAAAAATGATAAGAGATTGGATAACCATTATGAAAAATTGTAATCGCATGTATAAAAAATATATGAACAAATTGCCATGCCATATTATGCTATTTTATACATAAATTATTTCGATAATATATTATTATTTTGAATCGTATTGTACCTATAAGACGAAAACGATTGTACAGAAAAATAACAATTTTTTTTGATAATTATAATAAAAAATAATGATTAAAGAATTTTTAAATGAACTAAAATAACGGTTGGCAATGTTTTCAATATTTAATTTTTTTTTAATTATTAAGTAAAATAAATTCATACAAATTTGGTTAAAGTATATCCTATTTTTTATATATATATATAAGTACTACAATAATAATGGAATTAAGTCTTTCGTTTGTGTAAAACGTTTTCCAAACTATTCTTTCATCCGTATTACTTTAGGTGCGCGATACTGGGATGTGACTCACCAGACCCGGCCGAACGAACTTACGAACCAGAATGGTTGCGATTCACAACGCCTTACCGAGAAGACACGGGACTGCCGCGCAAATGTCAGCGATACTCAAGGAATCCAGCTAACAGTTCGGGGTGTGGGCAAAGTGACTTCAACAGAAACACGACGGAATTATGTCATGATGGATGGGTGTTCGAAGATAACGAGAAAACCATCGGAACGGAGGTACATAATTTGTATTTTGTTTAAAAATAATTGTAATAATAAAATGCAATATTTGTGGTGCGTGTGTGTATAAACGATCCACTATCAAGTCTATCACATTCGTGGTTCTGAAATTCAGTACATATAGATAATCCTATACTCAAAAAGCAATAATGTGCGACTAAAAGCCTAATTTTTAAATTGTATATTTTAAAGATAGGCGTTTATAGGAATTTTTTGGCACACAAAAAATGGAAACGAATACCTATTTATTCGATTGAATAGAGCTATTATTAATGATTATTGATCACATAAGATAAAATAGTTATTGTAATATTGTATATAATTTTAGTCCTGTATTTTATAATAAATCAAATGCATCCAAATTACCGTGTTAAAAAATATGTTCAACTTACATTTAAAGAAGTTTAAGGCAGCAGACAGGGTAAATTAACGGGAATTTAATTTATCACGGGCGGTAAACGTAGTGCAGGATCAGTTAGTTACTATAATAGTATATAAATGTATCTATAGTAATTATTAAAATGACATAATCTTAAAACTAACGATAAAATCATGCGATCCTAAATACAATTACAATACAAACATATTTGTTGAAAAAGAAATTTGATGAATTATTATAATAACTTAATGATTATATATTATAAAATATATTACATATAAAACTCATTAATTTTTATTAACTATGTACGGTCAAGGTTTGTTGTCTTTGAATATTGTTTAATGCGGTTATCAACATAGGGTGGATAGCCCCCTACATATTATCTAGAATTATTACTTACACCCCCCCCCCCACAACCATTAGAAATTACTGAGAACGCACTTCAGGCGAGAGCGTCTAAACGTATTTACGCTACCCCATTTCTCCACGTACCTCACCATTCTTTTTTTTAAATATTAGTATGTTATACTACTACGTAGTACGTACATTACTACACAATATCATTATGACAGTACTTCATGAATATCTTATTTATACCATTGTAGTAATTCTAGTAATGTTAATCTTAATAAAAAAATAAATAAAAATATACTTATACCGCGACGTCTATATTCAATATATTATTTCATATTTTTATAAACCTTTTAACAAGGGTTTTAAATTTTTATCATGTTAACGCAGCAAATTTCATAGTCGTCTTTCTTCCCTTACAAATCCATTCATCGAAAGCTTATCACCCCTAACAATTCTAGATAGCCCTCCAAGGAGACTTAAATATAAATGGTGTAATGATTTATTACATGAAACCAATAAAAAAAAATGAAAAATAAATATTAAAAAAAAAAAATGAAAATGAAAATACACAAGACTTAAAACAAGTTGTAAGTGTTCTTTTGTTTTTTAAACTCACTTATTATACTTATTATGTCTACGATATAGATTGTATAATATACAATATTAATTGTTATTTATAAATTAAAATATTATTTTCTCCTAAAAATAAAAAAACCTTCAAGCGGCGTCATAGTTAGGCTATTTAGAGTACATACGTGTCATAATGAATTTGCGGTTGAAATATTTTAAGGAAAAAAATTTATAATAGTAATATTACGTAGTTATATTATGTAAATTGTAAGTTATATTACATACCTATACATAGTTTTTATTATTTTTATCGTTAAATCGTAAGTAAATCAAAAATATATCAATAAATAAAATCAATGTATCGACTGTTGATTTATAAAACTGTTTTATTGAGATATAAACCATGCCTACATCGCTGTTTCCGCTGGATTTGTCTGTATAATATGATTATAATTTTAATATGATAATATATAGTCGGATCGTATAATATATTAATATATGTATGTATAATATATAAATGTACCTTATTTGCATTATACATTACATAGTTTGAACTTATGTGTGAAGAAAATAAATGGAAACTATCGATGGTGGGCACAGTCAACAACTTCGGTCAGTTTATCGGCATACCCGTGTCTGGAATCATCGCAGACAAGTAAGTCCACTAAAACTGTCCAACCTAGAATTAAAATAAACAACGTGATGCATTACCCATAGGTTATCTATAATTATTTCAGTATTATTTATAGCCCAATAAGTGACTTATTACTTATTATTCATTATTTACCTAAATAAATACAAATATATATATATATATATTATATACTTAGAACGATCAATATGAATATTGTTATATTATACTTATATCGGAAATTTACAGGTTTGGTCGAAAGTTTGCTATGGTGTTTTGTGCTGTTACATCAGCAATAATATGTATCATTCAATCGTTTTCTGTAAATTACCAGATGTTCTTGATTTTGGAATTGTTGTCTTCTATTGTTTCCAGCGGTGTTTATACAGTCACTTTCGTATTAGGTAAGAACATTTTCAATAGATATTTAGATATTTAAAATTCGAAATTTACAAAAAAAAATAAGTTATGAACCAATACCTAGTACTCATGGTAATTTATTTTATGTATAAATATTTAAACGCCTTACAAGTTAAACGAGTTATATATTGCATGAACAAATTTTAACAATTATTTATTATTTGTTTCAACGATTAATTACTCAGATATTATAAATGTATCGATACTTTAAGCCGAAACTAAAATTTGGAATTATCAATTGTTAATAATTTATATAAAATGTCAAAATACTGTGCTGATAATTGTAACACTTAAATTAGTAACTTTTGTTCTATCAAAACTCATGGCCAAGCCAGAGGAAGCTTAAAAGAATATTGAAATTGTTTTCCGTTTTGGATGTTAATTTTTATTAAATTCTTCACTTAGAATTGTTAGTAAAAATGAAAAACTTTCTTTTACACAGCTAAAGCTTTTCAAAATATGATAGAAGTACAAAATTTATTAGGTCGATAATTTATTGAATGTTCTGATTCAATGAAATATGTACAACCACTAAAAATATAATCTATATACAATATTATACATACAGCATATTATTTTTAATCGAATTTTTTTTTTAAGATTACTTTTAGTAAACGATGATTATAAATTATAATATTATATTATTATAGTTACCTCGTTGACACATATTTTTTTTTAATAAGACGATAAGAAGTAAAACAGATATAACAATAAGTATGATTTAAATGTAACGAATTTGGTTACATCGCGAAATAGTGTAGAAAAAAGTGTTGTACCTAGCCCAAAAACACATATTTGTTAAAAATAATAATTTACCTTTTTCGCATTAAAGATAATTTCTTTGAAAAATAATATTTATGTTGTTTTTTTACAATACTCCTGATTAAGGTTTGGTTTCAGTGGAAATTTTTTGACGAAACTATTTTTCGTAAAGGTAACGCGTTTTGATCCGTTTGCATAAAATTAGTACGGCCAAACGTGGCATATAATTTATGTTTACACATAAAAAATAGCTTGACGACTTTTTTGCTTTATATGACATTTTTGTAATTGATTAAGTTATGCTCATATCGATATTAATAAATAAGTAATGTTTAATTTGTCTATAATACATTTTTTTTTAAGTAAAATTCATAATTTTACAAATTATAACCATTTTAATTAACCAAATACCTAATAATTTAATAAAATTATTGTTCAAATTGGTTGTGGACTGGACTGTATAATAATTTAGACAGTTATTTGTAGAATTAATTTGTCCTTATTATTTAACGGTTTACATTATATTTATATTCTATAGAAATAGATATTACTTTGTAGTTTGTACCTTGTACGGAAAAATGTTTTTATATTATAATGTATTTGTTTTAATAATACGTTTCTATTTAAAATAAATGTTTAAAGGAAACATTGATAGTCTGTTAATCATTGATAAATTAACTTTGATTGTCGAAATTAATGACCAACACAAAAAAAATAATGGTACAATTATAAGATGGTTAAATTATATTAACTAACAATTAAATTAAATCGAAAGTCGGACTTAAAAAATATGAGTTTTAATTCTCTATACTGTCAAAAAAAAGATCTGAAATTTAATTAAACTATTTAATTTTTGATATAGTCTAATAAAATATAAAAATATCCAATCACATAATATCATGTATACACTATACTATTTGAACGTGTATTAGTTATTTTTTGTTAGATTCCTATATTTATAAATAAAATGTGTTTTTAATGATAGCGATGGAGTTGGTGCTTCCCAATCACCGAGTACTATACTATTCGATTCTGGAATGTTTCTATCCAATAGGTGCCATATTGGTGGCTTTTATTGCCAGCCTAGTGAAAGACTGGAGGCTTTTGTTGCAGATAGCCAACATCCCGGGATTGCTGTTTTTATCATACTTTTGGTTATTATCTTGGAATTAATTTTATTTAACGCCGATTAATACAATACTTATATTACTGTTACTTTCTTGTACATAGGCTTACCGAAGAATCGATGAGATGGTTGGAAATGCAAGGCAAACACGACAGAGTGATAGATGTCCTTAAGAGAATAGCTGGCATTAATAAAAAATCTTTGCCTGTACTGCCTTCTAACGTACAAATGGAGGTACCTAATAGTTTTAAATTTTAAATATTAAACTGACACACTACGTCACTACACGTCATATACATCCATACACATTGAATTATAATTGTACTAATCTTTATCTACATGTGTTCAAACGTAACTGAATGTTACTGATAAATCTTTAATGAATCTGAATGTTTACCAAAAAAAAAAAATAAGAAAAATGCATTAAGAATATTTTTTACAGACGATAAATTATGACGACGAAAACGACGCAAAGTACGTCAATATCTTAAAAGACGTGATCAGGTCTCCAACAATATTATGTAGGCTGATCAGGTGTTCACTTGTGTGGTAAGATATAAAGTTATTTTCAAATAATTCTCTAAAATATGTAATTTATAACAAATTTTAAACCATTTTAAAATTGTCTTTTTAGGGAAGTAATGGATTAATCATAATTTTTAAAGAAATAATGGCTATAGTTAATATTAATTTTTATGGTACTGGTTTTATATTATATTAATTGTGTCGGTGATATATGATTGCGTATGTTTTGTTCCTGTTAGTAGCACGATTACGTACAATTTCTCTAAATAGCTCTCAAAAAGTTAAAATATATTATACGATTGCGTACAAAAATGAGTGCAACATTGCTAACATACTATAGTATTACACTACTTAGTATTCATTATTTTATTAATAAAAATAGTAATATTTTCAAATAAACCTAGTAAATTAACTGTTAAAATGTTAAGTGAAAATGTGTATTTATAATAATTATTGTACCTATTATTTAATGGGATTTATATAATAAATAATAATAATTAAATAATTAAAACTACTGAAATGAAAAAAATTATGGTCAATTAAATTATGTATAATAGAATAAAAATGTAAATTATAAATAATTAAAGCCTTGATATCGATAACCTGCAAACTGCAATCCTCAACAATTTAGGCATTAGAAATAATAATCACAGTAACATTTGTGAAACTGTATTAAAGATAAATAATAATTTCCTAAAATAAGTTTCTTTTTTTTCAAATTTTTACAATTGTAAACAACGGCAATGTTGCAGTAAGTTTGAGATGGTACAACGTACGCTATCGTAATAGTGAAATAAAGGTCCATACGCAATCGTAATAATGCACCCATTTGTAATGGAACATGAAACATAACAGGTAAAAAATACCCATGGTAACTATTTCCTACACGAAATACTATAACAAATACAAATTTCATTCCAACAAAACATAAAATAAACAATCAACTGTAGTTAGTATGGTTAAAATTTATTTACTTTATGTTACATCAACAAGCCTTTAGTTCAGTGTTTATATAGTTAAACTGTGTTATTATTTTTAAAATTGTAATTTGATATTTGTTGTTATTATACATGTTTGGCTTTCTTTAGTTTTTTTTATATATATTTTTACTGAACCTAATTTCATGTTACTATATTTTACATAGAATATAGATACTTACACGTTCAGAAAGTAACGCATTAAATTTTATCTTTGTATAGAAACATATTGGTTTATTTTAAAATGTGTATAAACTTATATAATATGTAACTGTTAATTTATACACAAAATTGTGCGTAAGAACATATCAAGTACCTAAAGGACATATACCTAATAATAAATTAAAACATTTAAATGTATGGATCAACTTCATTATATTTATAACAAAGGAGTAATTTTATTTGCAACTTGCCATAATGACGAATTTGTTAAGAAAATACAATTTAAATGGTCAGAAGATTTACATTTTTTATGAAATACCTTAATTAAAGTCTACACTCTACAACATATAATTTTGTATATTTATAAACTATAACCACGTATTAATCAATTAAAAGAGAAGTATATTTTATAATCATCAGAGAAACTACTGATTTTTTTATTTAATAATATTTGTAATAAACTTATAAGTAAACTTTAATTAAATTATATAATATTATACTATATTAAAAATAACAACAAACATGCTAATCAAGCAAGTATAATACTATAATGTCTTATTATTTCTATATAACTATAAACTAATCCAAATGAAAATATTAAAAAAGAACTCAATAAATTACTATTTTAGATTCTGACCAACAAAATGCTTTAAATGTACCTATACGTCATACTAAAAAACCCAAAAATCCAAAAATCTAAAAAAATGTAGTAACACAACTATTTTTGTAGGTATTCAAAATTAGATGACAATTACATATTATAATGGTTAACAAAAATATTAATTATTTTATTATAATTCAAAAAAATTATTCATATAGGGTCTTAAAACTTTTTCGTGCATTATGAATTTTACTATACGCTTTAATATTTTTAAAATTTGTAAATTAATTTAAAAATATTTCGTAGAATGTATTATTAATAAAAATAATATAATATAATGTTAATATATATTATCATTGTTATAATATTGAGTACTAATAATATAAATAATATATTGAATGAAATGTGTTTTCATTTAATCAGCCTTCCATAATATGAATAGCAAAATAAATTAGTTTAATAGCAATATTCAAAAATATGTTATCATGAAATATACTAGTAACAAAGACTGATAGATCGTTATCGCTCAGAATCATTTTTCAGATATAATGATGTATCAAGTTTTAAATTTAACATGTCCATTGCAGTGATATAATTGAAACATACTGTATAATAAGCGGTACCTGTTTACCTTTTTGGTAATACAATTGTCAACATATTAATAAGCATCTAAACATAGGAAATGCAAATAAAAATGTCAATGAGTTTTATTTAATTCATTTTCGTATAGCTTAAAAATGATTATAATAACAAGGGATAGAGGTCTAACTTACATATCTCAACCCTAAACCAATATAATATTTCAAAATATATTACTCGCATAGTCGCATGTTGAATACTATATAAAATGTATAATTAAAAACGATGGAATAATAAATTATATTATTTTTACTTACGCAGGATAGCGATAACCTTAGTGTATTACGGGCTGTCAATATGCTCAACTGACATCGCAGGGGACAAGTATCTGAACTTCTCGTTGGTCTCATTCGTTGAGATACCAGCCTGCTTGCTGAATTGGTTGATTATGGAAGGGATGTCCCGAAAAATGTCGTTATCTTGCATGTTTATTTTGTGCGGTTTCACCAGTGTCCTATACAATTTAGTTCCGGACTGTAAGTATAGCTGAATTAAAAATTCTTATTTTTTTTTTATATTTAATTTCAATTTACAATATATTATATACGTCGTAAATATAAAATTAAACAACCTACTTGGTTCCTAATTATTTCTACCAAAAATAATATTTTATTTAGTAAACTTAGGTTTAAACTTAAATTCTACATCGACTAGGTTTAAAATACTTATTACATATTATAATTTAATGATAAAGTAGTATTATATGATGGTAACTATATAAGGTTACCGATATTGAGTAAATAATGTGAAGTGAATGATGACAATGTTTTGTGTAGTGAAATGGACTTAATATAACAGATGGTTATGAACTTAAAAGAATTCCTTTTTCTAAATTTATCGTATAATAATGTCGTGAATAGTTATAGTTATAATTTGTAATGATTATTTCTATTTAAATAAATTTAAATCGATTAATATTTAGTAAATTTTAAGAACCAGGTAAAAAAATTAAGTTTTAGGAAAAAAAAATCTTACCATTTTAAAATTAAAAGTTAAAGCAATCACATAATTAATTAATTTATATCATATGGATTTATAGAAAACCAAGCTGAAAAATAATTTCGTACAATAGCGAATCTATAAATTGCATAGGTACTATTAATGCGTATTATACTTCGTCGATTTTATTAAGTGCACATTTATTTATTTTCAAATTTTAAATAATTTTATACTTTAGATTTTTGATTTCTATTTATTTTGTCTATTTAACTAATTTCTATTAATTAATTTGTTTTTTATTATTACGTTTACAATGCCTTATATTATATTATTGTTAGAAGTTACATTACCACATTATTATTTTTCATATCGATGTTTATTTTTTTTTCCAAAACAGCATTACTTCTGATAAAATTATCGATATTCTTGATTAGTAAACTTGCAATATCCATCGCATTTTGCATAATTTACATGCTAACTGTGGAGATATTCCCAACCAGGATGCGAGCAACCCTGTTATCAGTATGCTCTATGATTGGTCGGATTGGATCCATGTTGGCACCACAGACCACGTTGCTGGTACGTAAAATATACTACTTTACACTAACAACTTTTCTGAAACAGCGATAACTACTCACAACGATCGGATTTGTGAGGCATGTGAACACACGTGTATAACAACATCAAATAAGATATCCTATACCTATCTTATATATTTATATCCGTTAGATTCGGATAATTAGTAATATTAATGCAATAATTATTACCTTAAAGTATTATAGATTCTTACATCTAAAATTCAGCTTCTTATTGTTACATTATAGTAACCTCACGTGACATCATACCCATGATAGGGACTTGCACCCATTATTATGTACAATTTCATAAAAATATCCTCAATTACTTAAATTCTCTTATTTAGTATCTTGCTTCTAAATTTCTAATACATTACTAGACAATCTTTCTCGTTGTTTTATTAATTAAACTGGCCACTTTATGTTGTTATTTTTTACACTGTAATCAAATATAAACATAATTTTGAATTTTAAAGAAAAGTAATGTTTTTCATTTCATATCTTCAAAGAGGTATCACCGAACGCTACCTCCCCTCATGTAAACATGACCAACTATTTTTTTTAATCACATTTGCTTATATTTTACATATTAATGAACACAGATCTATCAGCTAAGGCATAAAAATCTAATACAAATAAAATAAAGTATTATGAACTTATACAGTCACACAGGCGATCTCCGCTCAAAATCGTTTTTCATACGAATGTATAATGATTTATCATTAAATTTAAACTTAACAAATCCATTACAGTGATTTACTCAATAACGAGTCGATTCAACGCTTACTTTACTGGAGTGCAATTACATACTTGTCCACTTTTTAAAAAAAATGTATCTTACCATTCAGATATTCGTAAACAAATTATTTATTTATATTTTATAAACAATATATGGTATAATAATATTATTATGATTAGTAAAAAATAGCACGGAAAAATATGATAAAAAAAAAAAAAAAAATAATGGAAAAATCAAGTTATCGCTATACATAATAAGTTACAGACTATAAGGACATTATATGGGTTTATAGGTATTATCGTAGTATCTTTGTACATATCATAATATGCTTTTTTTGTTTTCTTATATTTCATTACCGATTTAAAAAAAAAATTTCAGGCTGAATACTTTGGTAATTACGTGACTATGTTAGTGTTTGGTGCGACGGCGCTTGTGGCAGCCGCAATCACCATAACTCTTCCGGAAAGCAAAAACATCAAATTGCCCGACACCGTCGTCGAAGCTGAACGGATCGGGATCGACCGCCTGCTACCCGAAAACATCGAAAACTCTTAATTTTATAATAATTATTAATAATAATATTTTTATACGCACGTACAAAACGATTTTATAATGTGTGCAAGACGTCCTTAAAGCCACGTAGAGTGATTTTCGCGAAAATTCTAAAATATATACTCTATAAATAGTATATTGTTTAATATATGCGACATTTTTAGTTAGCTTGTTATTACGGGACACTCTAAACACGTAACAATGAATTTTGTTACTACCTATACAGCTCCTCGTAATTTTCAACGTTTCGTGCACGTTTAATTTGCCAATAGCTTCATTGGAAAATGTGAGGAACAGATGATGAGACAGGTATCTCGCCGAATCGATAACCCAAAAAGAATACAATGATCTTTCAATTCATTTTTCTTGATCGGAAAACTATCGCTTTCAAAATATATCATTATTCTTATTTATATTGTGCATTATAACGTAATTTAAATATTATACTTATACATATATATATATATACAGGTGATTCATCAAGCATTCTTTAGTGTATCTCAGTTAAGGAGTAAGCACCGTGTTTTAAAAAACTTGAATTATGTATACTTTATATAACCATTTGTTTTTTACTGATAACTTTTAAGCATTTTGGTTTTTTTTCTAATACACGTGTACCTAAATCCAAATTCAAACAAGAAACGTTTTTACTTAATGAATTATTAAAATGTATACAACTATGCTATAAATAATGGTCTTTAATAATTTTATTATTTTACAAAAAGTATTTTTAAAAATTATAAAATGTTAATTGATTAATATAATTTTGTTTTAAAGGCAAATAACTAAAATGATTTAGATATAACAAAATTTTCAAAAAAATCATCCGCTTAACAGTTAATATTGTTTAAATAGTAATATAGTTATTTTCATTTGAAAAACATTTCAAGAATACTTTCTTAAATGGTGTGAAAATTAAATTATTTAAACACATAATCTGATAATCTACTCTTATATTTAATAATTCAAAAAATCAGAATCATTTTAATACACTAATTGCTAATACCTAAAATTAAAGAAAAAAATGTATGGGGGGCATGATTAATGAATCGCCTCGTATAATGTATTATGTAATATGTAAATAATTTATATTTACGATTTTATACATTAACAGTGTACGAAATGTTTAAGTTTATGATGTATAGGAATGAATAATTCTTCAAATTTGTTTTAAAACATTTTTATTTCAAATCTATACTTAATATCAGAAGTTCTGCTTCAAAACGGTTAATTATCCTGAATAGCTTAATCAAACAGGGGAGTTCCTAATTATTATAGTAATTACTTATTAAACCTATTAAAAAATTATGAATACTTTCCACGTGCTTGTACAGTTAGATGTTTAGAACTTATACATCCATCCATTAACTATAATATGTTAACCTATTGTCTAGATTATAATGACTATAGATACTTATATAAGTTGTATAATTTTGATTATAATATATAATATGTGTGTGTGTGCATTTGAAAAACCTTTGACCATTATTTAGTGCTTGGGATTCAGATGCCCTTCGAAGACAAATATTTTCATCTGGGACGTCACTAAGTGTAATAAACTTTTCTGTACATAAACTAAATTGTGACTTTACGAGTTGCGGAAAATTGTTTTAATATACCTATCTTATTATATTTGATAATAAAACAACAACGGCAACAAACATTGTATGTTATCTAGTACTCCAGTCCCGGAGGATATCTACCTAACGATGACTATAAGTTTCATATATTAGCGAAAACCCAACTGTATTCTATGTATTAATTAGTAAAACTTTTTCATTTAACACTTTTTTAATGGTTCCCAATGGTTTCTAAATTGATCTTTAATTTTGATAATATACTTTTATTTTTAACAAAAATAATAATAATTTAAATATTTATCATTTAAATAATATTATCATACATAGTATGAAAACTAATTTTTAATGGTTTATACTCGTGTATAGATTTTTAATAAAAATATTATGAACCGTATGAACTTTCCAATAGATAAGTAATTATGAATAACTGGCAAGACACTAACAGGGATAAGCAACTCAAAGTTACTAGAGGGCCAATTTTTAGAAAATTAAAATCTAGCGGACCAAGCATAGAAAGAAAGAAAAAAGGTCATACAAAATAAGTATTTTAATTAGCATTTATTTTTACTGCACAAATTCGCCATTACCCAACGATTTTTTAGACTAAACATTTTCGTTAAAAATAATATATGAAGTCAATAAACTTGATTGTTGTGAAGTTACTGCTTTTATCATCACATTTTGTTGTAGTTGAAGTTTTCTTTTAAGATCAATTAAAAATAAAACAATTTTAAAAAAATATTGTGAATTAATCTTAATGTATATCTAGACCAAAACTCCTTACGAAAATATTTCCCACCTACGCCCATGTAACATGCATAACCTCTTTTGCATAACCAATTTATTTTTCATAACTGAACAAATGATTTGTCATTTTGTTCATTTGTAATGTCTTTTTAAATTGTATTCTTTTAAGACCACAATATTGCTTAAACAATCTAAACATTAAGGTTTTTTTTTTTTTTGGTAATAATAATAAATAATCATTCTCTCATGATGTGTAATCAATTTCACACTTTTTTGAGGACATTATTAAGCACTACAAATCCCGAAAATAATAAATTCAACGACAGTACGACACGAAATACGAATGATACGAAGAAACTGATATAATTAAATAGGTCGGTACAAACAGCTATGGTTAAAGGCTATACGGATATAATATATAAACTATATATGACATTTAGATATTAACGATGTTCAATTATACTAGATAACAATTATTATATCGATAAGATAAAGTACAGACTATATATACAGATGTATATACAGCATAAACCAGTGATTCCCAAACTTATAATCTTTACCACCCACTTGTAAATAAAATTGACAAATACCCCCCTGCTTTAAAGAAAAATGTATTGATACATAAGTAAGTAATAAAAAATTAATTAAGTTTATAACTTACATCTCCCCCTGGATATTCCTATCGTCCTCAAGAGTGCGATATCGCCCACTTTGGGAAAAACTGAAATAGATGATACATTTTAAAATTATAAGATGTCATTTAAAAATGAGGCACGGGCCAGATGTTCGTATATTAGTGCCTACACGACAAATACATTATAATATTATAATAGTTCTTAATTATAAAAAAAATTTACTACATTTTTCATAATATTTTAATTTATAAGTTATCAATCTAATGATATTGCCATACATTTTAATACAAATATAATGACATAATTGTAAAATAAATTTAATAAATTTATATTAGATTCTCTTGTGTTCTTCTATATTATACTATTTTCGTGTTATCAATTTTATAACTAATAATAATTAATATTTTATAAAATATAGTGCAATTTTTTTTATATACTTAATTGTTTTTGCAGTGAGGGAACTTAAATATCTCATTTTTAAATTAGTGTAGAAAAATGTACACTTCATAAATGCAGGAATTAACGTACCTATGTAATTTTTTACCGGTTACTTTTGTGTAGGAACCATTATGATTCTCCCAATTCGTGTGCACCCGAATGATGACGCTCACAACTTGTAAGTTAAGTTATATCTCGTATTGTTGTATACAAATTACAAATATATATAAATAGTATAAGTACAATGTACTTATTATACCTATATATGTTTATCTATTAGGTACATACATTAAAAACACAATTATTTACATACTTTCCTAAATACGCCATCATATGGTCATCATTTCACGTAATTTATATTTTAAATCTAAAAATATAATTTTACTTATCTAATATATGTGACTTAATATAAAACAAGAAACATATTAACGTGAGAAATTTTTAATGTGTATCTAACTAGTATAAATTTCTAATATTTGTCTGTTATCTCAAATTCTTGACTTACACCGAAATTCCTATTCCTATTATCTCTAATTACTATAAATATAGATATAAAACATAAATAGGTAGTTTACGTACAATAATTTTATCCCGACTATAAAATTGTGTTAGAAAAAATATTTGATCAGTTAATAATTTTAAAAAACGTAACTCAAAATAAAAATTCATCGTGTTCAATAAAAAAATTTGAACATACAAAGATTATCTAATTAATTATAAAATATAGGCGAATAATATAAATATAAAAAAGAATAGTCATGATTTTGATTTTAATGTGCAAAAAAATAAAACGTTATGGTGAGAATAACTTAAATAGAATCATAAATATTTTATTTTAAAGTATAATTAATAATTATGTAGTAATTTTATATTTTTTAAATATATGATGAATTCTAAAAATAATTTAGATTATTGACATAATATTATAATGACTAAAAAAGTATAAAAACTAATAAATAATAATTAACAATTAATAATAATATAATCAATTATATTTAAATATTAGTTAATATTTAATATGTACCTATAGTTAAAGTCAGTAACCAATTCTCTATTTATTTTATTATTTTTATTTTTCAAATAATTAAAGTGTTAAATTCTTATTAATACACTTTTTTAAGCTACCTATTGAAATATGAAGTACATTTTACTTTTTTTTGAAAATCGTAAAATTATTAATTTGCCAAAAATGTTATACTATTACTCTACTTTTATTAAGGGACTTGTTTGTTATCATCTCGCCACCACTAATGCAAAATTTATCACTACGCCACCGAGTGATCATAGTCAGCAATCTTTAATCTAAAATCTAAAATTTCAATATTTATAATTGATGTCACTACATTTTTATGGTAATTTACATGTAGGTTAGTCTAGTATGTCATCTATTTAGAGGAAAAGGGTAAATATCTCAATCTCATATATAATAAATTGTATTTTATTTTGTTAATCATGTTAATATGTTTCCAGCTTATCACTATAATATATATTATGTATAATTTTAATTTAAAGTTCATAAATACCTACCTATCTTGCTAAAAATATTATTAAAAATTAATTTTAATGAGTTATTTCTAGCAATATTTAATACTGCCAATAAATTTTTACAACAAAAATTATTGTTAAAATAAATAAAATATGTGCTATTTAAGGCTCTTTAGAAAACTGTTTTATTTTTTTACGTGTTATTATGAAATATTAGTTGCTAATTATGATATTATTAATTATAAATAATTTATTTTAATTATCTTTTATCATTTTTTTTAAAGTGTAACTCTATAAAAAAAATATCATATTACAACGGATGATCCTAACGTGGTGGTACTATGACAAATTGAATAATACGAGTTGTTAGTGAAGCAATAACAAACAAGTACCTTAACTAATTTGAGCAATTGAAAAAATACATAAATTTATATGAATAAAACTAGAAATGAACAATTATTATCAAATTCATAATTTTCAAAATGCATTATTAAATTAAAAAAAAAACGGTTTATAAATGTTTTGAAGAGTAATTATTATTAAAGAAATATTTTTTGTAGGAATTGAGGTGGTTTAACTGAGTTAAATTTTTAGTAAAATAACCGGTATCATATAAAAATAATTTTAACTAGATTCATCTTATTCTATATATATATATATTCTATATAGTATTTTATCGCATTTATTTCTTGTTTTATTATTAAATTTAATCGCGAATCATTTTAACTGTTACCATAATGATTATATCTTACGTGTTATTATATATAAATAAAACAAAACAATTCACGGTTATGAGTTATGACATAGTATGATGAGCGTAAAATGATATAGTTTTAAATTTTGATTGTCAACATAAGTCAAGAATAGGAGTATAGGACAAGTGTAGTAGCGATTATTAGTGCATGCGTGGATAAATTAAAAAAAAAAAAATTATCGGTGCAAAAATACTAAAGTAATTTGTACATTTGTACGTTGCAAATGAAAGCTTACACACCCTCGATAAAATGAATCCTGAATGTATCTTATTTGATTTAACTCACTTTTATTTTTGATTCAATACCGACTAATACGTAATGAATTCTTGACGAGTGCGCTATGTACTCAAAGGCTTGGAATCCTGCGGGTCGCGACAAAGCATTATACCCGCGATTATACAGCAAAACAATTGCAACCCAGCAGATCTTTTACTTATATACCTATTTGAAATAGCACAGTTCATGTACATGTCGAATGGTTTAGTTCGAGATTGAGCGCGAGAAGGCGTTTAACAAAAAATATTACTAGAACGATGATCCGGAATTTCGTGTTACATCGATTAGTAACCATCGCTGGACGAGATGCAACGCAGCAAAAATCGAATTTGTACGGACACAGTGAACAACTCGAAACGAATTCGCTAATTGTTCAATGTTATTATTATATTATGAGTTATGACATAATCACATATGTGAGAGAGAGAGAGAGAGAGAGTGAGTGCAGTGTCTGCCGTCTGGACTTTCGGTTTAGGGGGAAACAACACGCGGTGCCCATCATCGTGTACGTAGGTCGTATTATATGATAATACTCACAGTAATAACAATACGATGATATAATATAATATTATTATAGTGTGAACTACCTATTCCTGATACGCATTTGACTAAATAAATCTTACGCCTATGACACATAATAATCTAACGTAAATAATATTTTAAATATGTGTAATTGTTTACAATATACATGTATATTGCATATATGCGTACTATGTATATAATTTAAGCGTAGACGTATCTCCGCACGAGGGCCATACCCAGAGCAAACCTGTTTCACGTTGTGCACTCGTCGCCGGGCCGCCGTTGGTAGAGGTTGGAACATCAACGCCTTGCAGCACGCTGTACTGCACTACTTAACTGCAGTTCGTATCCGTGACCGGCACATTACCCGCGACGCCGTTGACGTATTCAGCGATTTTTGCACCACAGTCTTCGAAAAATTTAAGCAAACTTTCTCACAAAAATGGTGGACATCGACAAAGTGCTTATTTCGTTAGGCATGGGCCGGTACCAGTTCATGGGCTGCATATTATTCGGCCTCATGATTATGTATTCAAACGTGTCGCCGGTCACTTACGTCTTCACCGCCAGTGATTTAAAATACAGGTAAATGCTGGAAAAATTCTATCGATTAGTATTTACATTCGAATATAATATTCATCAGAGCACGTACCATTGATGTATATTATTATTTCAAAGTTTACATTTTTTAAAACTGATATTTTTATACAATGATATTAATTTCAGAATAAAAAATCGATTCATCTCACTAACGTATCGATATAGCAATACAGTACGATTTTAAATCCATATTAAAATTATAATTTAGTTACGACCGATTGTATCACGCGAGATGATATAAGAATATTTATGTTGTAGGTTACATCATATTTTAATTTTAAATAATTTATAAGTTTTCACAACAATTATTGTTTAGTACAACTATTGTCATTATATTAATGCTTGATATTCTATTTAAATAACTTTAATTACTTGTATTTCATTATAGGTTTAACAATTAACAATGACCAATAAGAACTAAAGTATTTTTTAAACTATTAATGAGCATTATATCAAGCAATTAATATGAAATTAAAAAAAAATATAGATAAGTTATGTTTTACATAGTAAGTGACTAATAATTTCTATAATTACTAGGTAGTCATTGATTGTATACATTATAATTTATGATATTTGTATAAGCAAAAATACTATAAACCTTGTTTCAATAAACATTTTATACTGAATGTGAATTTATGAAATAAAAATTTGATATTAAAAATTAATGAATTATAAAATAAATATTATGAAATGTTTAGACTACCACATGGAAAGTTGGGGTGTTAAGGTCATTTAAAACAATTATTTTACGATTCGTAGAGATTTCAATTCGATACAATTTATATACATTAATAATAATTTAATCTACGACATTTTATTTGTGTGGTATAATATGAAATAAATCAAGTTGTGTTTACCCATTTCTTGTTTGAATTTGATCGTTTACCAATTACTAAGTTTCGTGGTTTAATTAAAAGAAGGACTAGTTAGATATCTGACATGGTTACATCTACTATATTTTAATTTATAATACGTGGCTATTGTATCTACAATGGTACCTATTTGTATTCCAACAGCAATAATACCATATACAACACGTTTCTATAAAAACAGTTTTTAAACAAATTCAAGTTTAAACCTCTATATCCAAATATGTATAAGTGATGTATTCTGCAGTACTGTATCTCAGAATGATCATTGGTGATTTTTGGTGGCGTATATTTTCTTACTACGGAGATGGTGGATATTTTGTGGGAATAACTTTTTTTTTTTGTTATTTCCAACTGAAAATTATAATATAATGATTGCGATGAGAATGTATTATGATAACGACAACTATGATGTTTAAAAAACGAAATATTTAAGCATCTATTTTTATTTTATACGGGTATGTGGTGAGTAGATAGATACACCAATAAAAAAATGCATTAAAACATTTCTTTTCTTGTGAGTAGATAAATAAAACGAAAAAAATTAACCAAAAACTGATAGTCGCTTATGTAGATATATAGGTACACTAAAAATAAAATAACTGCTATGTCACTGCGACAACATCTAACTAGAATGATTGACGGGTATCGTGTAATCGGTCATACGAAATTATTATATTATAATTAATTAAATAAACAATAAATAATGATATAATTAGTTAATATTGGATACTTTATACGCCAACGCCAAGAAGAACATATAGAGCGGCAGTTGTGACTCATTCAAACTTTTAATGTTTGTTAAAAAAAAAAAATTATTTATATAAGATATTCGATATTACAATACATTAACGCGTTAAAAAAAGTATTTTAATAGAATAAAATAATACAATGTATCTTAAATTAAAAAGAAGGCACCACGAGAAAGTGGTTGTAAAAATTCCAGATGTGTGAGAATGCCATGTGAAAGGGGTCAATTTGGGAGGTCGATTATCTGACATACAAGTATATGAGGGGACAACTTACATGTGTGCAGTGTTCTTTATTTATTTTATGAGTACCATGGTGGCGTGGCTGAAATGCGACATAAGTTAACCAGTAAAATAAACACGACAAATAGGAGTTTTATAGAAAACATAATTAACCCAATGTGATCTATCGAGTTGCTAGTACTAAAGTGCAGTTAGTCTAGAATTGTCTTAATGTTTAATAATTTAATAAATAATATAATTTATATTTTAACTCGGATATTTTAATTACCTAATAGTTATACGAATTTAAGATGCTACTGCTTAACCCATTAGGTACAGACTTAAATTGGAGTCAACCTTAAAATTGAGAATATATTATATAAACTCTAAAATAAATATCATCTGTATAAGTACCGATTGATAATTGAAAGTATCCTGAACCAGACAATTAAATTAACTGTGTATAATGTGTAATAATTTTCAATTAAATTAACACTAAATTATAACACTAATTCATTCAACTCATATAAGTACTTGCTATAATCATAATAAATAATTATCTATAATTAACTATAAATAAGTTATCCATATAAATGAATGTATTATAAATTAATTATTATAAAATCAAGACTATATTATACTATAATGTATGTATATTTAAATATTAAAGCTTTATCATGTGTGAACTGCGCAGACTAGTTGTACGGCTGTGGGTAGTTTTTTTTTTTGTAAAAAAAAAAATATTTAAATATTCTATGCCATACTTTATATCCCACTATCCATCGGTGTGAATAAAATTTATTTTCTGGTAAAATAAAGCAACAGACAAGTTTTAATAGGAGTATTTTTTTTATGTTATTGCAGGTGCAAAATACCGGAATGCGATAAGGAAGAAAGTACGTACGAGCCTGAATGGTTGCGGTTTACAATGCCTTATAAAAACGATACAAATCAGCCGCGTAAGTGTCAGCGGTACGCTGCGTTGTCTGGTCCATTAGTAAACGGTACGCGGTGCTCGTCTGATGGATTCAACGTCAGCGTGGTCGAGTGGTGCTACGACAATGGTTGGGTATTCGAAGACTTTGAAGAAACCATCGGCACGGAGGTACGTATCTCTGTTAATAAATACGGTTCCCTATTTTTATGGTAAGAGTGAAAGACGTACGTGTACGTGATCACGGCAGTTCGTTTTCCAATGTTCGAGGAAATTTTTTCGTTTTTACAATTTAAAAAAACTAACAGTTTTATAGGAATGTTGCAGTAAAATTGAATATACGCTAAAAATTAATTTGTAGTTTGTAGTACGTACAGTGGCGTAGCCAGGGGGGTTTGAGTATTCAAACCCCCCTGAATTTAAAAAAAAATTGTTATTATAACGTATATAAATTTATAGTTTTGTTAACTGTTATACTTATGTATGAAATGTATTATTCAATAGCGTACAACTCAGTACATTTTACCGCTCCTGGACAATATATTTTAAAGGTGAGCAAAAAAAAGGTCATTAACCCCCCCCCCCTCAGGTAATTCCTGGCTACGCCACTGAGTACGTATTTATAATAAAATCAAAATTAATTCGAAATATATAAAATATAGGAACAATGGTAGTATGGTACATAGATTATCTTTTATATTAGGTATATTTAAAATTGTTTTAATTTTATAAACAATTTGTCGATATGAATGTAGGAGTACCTACACAAAAAAAAAATTTAGCAAATAATATCGATATTTATTGTTTTAATTGTTTTAAATACACACACACACACACACACACACACATAATAAAATAAAATTTTTTGTTTCTAAAAATTAATATACCAAAAAAAAAAAATGTTTCATTATATTATTATAGCATTAAATTTATACTACAAAACATACATTTTATACTATAATACTAATATAACATACCAGCTATGCTAGAAATTATAGACTTAAAAATGTATTTTTTTTGGTACAATCATTTTTATATTTTATTTTGAAACAGAATACGTCTTTTTCTAAAATATTGATGTATCTATTTGAATATTAAATCTTAAAATTTAAGTTTTTGAAGTTTTTTTTAACACAAATAGGATACTATGAAAATCCTACTATGTACTATGTACCTACTGATTTTATTTACCAATTATTAATATATGTATATTATTACTAAGTAGTTTGGACTCATGTGCGAAGATAACAAATGGAAGCTATCGATGGTGGGAACAATCAACAACTTCGGTCAATTCATCGGAATACCAATGTCAGGGATAATCGCGGACAGGTGAGCGCTATTAATAATAAATCTGGAATCTTACAACATAACCTATCTCAGTTTTTGAAACTTAACAGAATATTAAAATATTATATTTTATACTATTGATAATATCATTATGAATTGAATATAATTTCACCAAAATGTAAATTGATAATAGGTGTTGCTCAATGCTCCTAGGACGCATAACACCCGCATCACATATCTATTATCTGTATCTTACAAACTGCACAACATTATAGTAAATTTACGTTCAGCAAAACTAACTTTAAATTTAAACTGTTAATTTTATTATTAAAGTGAATTAGATCTATCATATGTATAGGTAAAAATCTCATAATTATCTATATTTTTACGTAATTTTTTTTTTTGTATTTTAATTTTTAATCAAGTATGAGTATTTTTGAATTTATAGCTTTAAAAATTGAAAAATCTATCTACAAACACTGATAATGTTCTAAATCTGTTTTTTTACTGGTCAATTCACTCTAATATTAATTATAAAATCCATCGCAAAATTGGTTGCGATGAAATTCGTACATATTACATAATACAGTATATTAATATAATACTGTATAACCCGTTCAGTTCATCTTGGCACTCAGCAATCCTTATAATTTAAAAATAATTGTGATCTGAAAACCGTATTAATGTATTATTTATATTAAAAAAAATATATCGTAATCCTTTGGACTATGGTAGAGCGATGGATATTTTTCCGTTATAATATATTAACGGACCACTGTATTTGTAAAATCGTAATGTTTAACGGTTACAGAGTGCCAATAAGATAAACTGGACAGGTTATGCATATTATAATAATATTACCATAATAAGCAGTAAGTTAAAACGACCTTTAGAATAATATGTCTAATGTCTGAAATGTCTGTTGTTAAGTGCCCATATCATACTCTTTAAACACTTTTATAATTATATATAAATATAAAAAATACATATTAACATACATGAAACATTTAATATATTAAACGATGGTTATTCACGAGTATTAAATTTTTATATGTATAAAATCACCCTCCAGCTATACATAATATTACGACTATATCATTTTAGTATTTACCAATTGTAGAGAAGTTCACCGGTATACGTAGAGAATGGTTTTAAGTCTTTGAGCGGGGATCGAAAGTTATTATGTGAGGGGACACCGCATAATTCCACAAAATATTAAACGCACCCTTTAATCTATTAAATTTCATTTTTATACAGTTTAACCATAACTAATATTTTTTGAGAACCTTAAAGTTGTATCGAATCATTATTATTTGTTTAAACATGTATAAAACAAGGTTAGGTGACTCTATCGGCAATTTACAATTTTTACCTGCCTACGCATACATGGGAAAACTCATATTATAACATAAAGACATAAAGTTATCGAATTATCGTAGTAGTTATAAGATGTACCACGGGGTAACGTCGCGTTTGATTGCATCGCGTAAGCATGTGATTAATCTATTCCGGTGTTATAATGATGAATAATGATAGATAAAAATGCAGACACGTTATTTTTGATAAAAAAGAACACGTTTTGATTAAAAAACGAACACTGAAGGTTACGCACAATATCTTTAAGGAATGACTTGAAGTAGATGAGACGTTTTTATTTGTTCAATGGCAATATGTTTTTTTTTTAATACATGAATAATATTGTAATTATTTTAAATTTCTCAAGAAATGTTATTGTTTTTGGAAATAATATTTACATAATTTTTAATAGTTCCATCATTACAAGACAAGATTTTGAAAAACATTATATTTTTACTACTTTTTATCGTTACCAAATTTTAAGTTTTTACTTATTTAAAAGATATACATTTTTTTTTATTTCATAAATTTAAAACAGAATATATATATATTTAATTTCAATCCATAAAAATCAAATTTCTAACAAGTATAGCCATTTAACTATAAGTTATTATTTATAAATATTTTAAATTTAGATAAGTGGAGTGACACATAAGAACCCAGAAAATTGTATTTACTATATCATTCACTTATAACTTAACTTACCTAATTATCAATTAACTTTATTTATCAGTTTTTCATATAATAAAATCTTTGAAAAAATATTTTGTTTATATAATTATACGAAACTATAGAACGATAAAAATAAAGTAGTAAAAATATTAGTTTGTATTGACTATTGGCCTTAAATTATATAAAAATATATTTTCAAAAAAGAATGCACTTTTCAAGACAGTGAGTGTTTAATTTCAAAAAATTACGTTGTAAAATAAACTCTCTTATTTTACTGTGCAGAACATCATGCCTTTCAATTTATTATATAGTTAAAAATTCTCAAATACTTACGAAATGTTTTAGGTATGGCCGAAAGTTTACTATGGTGTTTTGTGCAGCAACATCAGCCGCGCTAGCTATCATTCAATCGTTCTCAACCAGTTATTTGATGTTCATGATTTTGGAATTGTTATCTTCGACAGTGTCCAGTGGAATTTACACCGTCACTTTTATATTAGGTATGTAAATTTTCAGAAACTCAAATTTCAAAACAGTTAACTGATAAATACATGACTATTTATATATTATACAAAAGTATAATATTATACTTACAAAATGTCCTTTAATTCTGTGACATTAAAATATATTAAATCAAAGTGAATGTAAATTAAAATGATTTTTTTCTTTAATTATAGCAATGGAGTTGTTTTTGCCTCATCAGCGTGTACTGTATTATTCAATTCTAGAATGTTTCCTTCCGATTGGCTCTATTTTAGTGGCTTATACCGCTAAATATGTAAGAGATTGGAGGCTTTTGTTGCAGCTTGTCAACATCCCAGGATTGCTGTTCCTTTCATACTTTTGGTTATTATCTTGGGATTGTTTTTTGTTTTAAGTCAGTTAACACAAATTACTGTTATTTTTTCATACATATAGGCTAACGGAAGAGTCGATGAGATGGTTGGAAAGTCAAGGTAAACACGACAAAGTGATCAACACTCTCAAAAAAATTGCTGCTGTCAATAATAAGCCTTTTCCAAACCTGAATATTAACAACCAAACACAGGTGATATTTTAAATTCAAATAATATTACACTCGTCTAAGCATATACGTATAATGTACCTATATAGTAGTGTAGTAGTGTACACTAAACAGTTTATGAAATTTAACTTTAAAATTACTTAACGAATCGATCACATACATGCTTTACCAATATGTTGACTTTCGCAGAGCATGGAATGTTTGGAAAATAAAGACGCAAAGTTCAGCGGCATTTTAAAAGACATAATCCGTTCTCCAACTATATTCTGGAGGATGATCAGGTGTTCGTACGTGTGGTAAGATTGCTATTTCAATAATTTTGTCACATACACGTTGCATAATATAAAAAAAATAATGTCACAATATATACATTTAAAACACGTATTATGAATTAATAATTTTATGCTTGTAGAATAGGTATTTTTTAGAGATGTTAAAATTTTTTTCTTGCAAATCGACTAGTGTTAACTAGAAAAATACAAAAATAATAAATATCCTACAATTTGCTGGGTAGGATCAGGTAAAAAATTGAAACGTAAAAAAACTTAAGATTGGTAGTTAAATTTTTTTTATAGCCTTTTCAATCTTCAATAATAATTTATGAAAAAAAATTAATATTTTCAAATTTCCCATCACAAACTCAGACACAAAGCATTAAATTAAAAAAAAAAATCGTGTGAGGGCCGATATAAAGTACATTTTAAACCTGTTTTCTTTATACTTCATGTACCTAACATGTATTATAATTATCACCAACTTATGAATCTTGAGAAATAAAATTTTAAATAAATATTCACTATATAATATATTAATATATCTTATTATCAGTGGTCAGGAGAAGCTCACTTCTTTGTTTGACGCAATTAACATAGCGTCGCTTTAAAATGCACACATATAGCTGTATAGTATACATACAATATTGTGAACTAGAAATGCACGGCCAGCGTATAGAGAAAAATGTTATTATTATCGCTACTTAGAAGCTATTCGATGGGAATTAAAATATTTCAAATAATATGTGTTCCATGGATAAAGAAATTGTTAAAATTTTTCGTTAAATGTATAATTGCTTGCGCAATGCAAGATAATACAACACATGATAATGATGAGTGTATTTTTGATTTTTTTGGGTATAGGCCATTGATATTACTAATATTGCTATATGTTATTTTAAATGTAAAAGCATATAATATTATAGATAAGAGTATATCTATATAAAATATAATATAATATTTTATTATCACTTTTTTCGATTTCGATGTTTTCTCATTTTCGTATTTTTTAAATTAGTTAATATTTTCAATTTTGTCCTTTAAATTAGGGGTCAGCAACCTTTTTGGTGCCAAGAGCCAAAAAATAAAAAATAAAAAATTCACGGGCCATACACCTTATTTCATTTACAGATTTAATTTTTTTATCAATTGACATAATGTGGTTTTCTATATTTTTATACTAATTATAAATTGTAATCACGGCCGCGGGTTGGCAACCCTTGCTTTAAATTAAAATTTCCAAAACTTGAAATGACTACAACTAGTGCATTATATATAAGAAAATTAAATATATATACATCATTAGTGTACTACATTTAAGAATAAAAATTAGCGTTAACAATACCTTGCAATCTTTTGGGTGGTGGGGAGGAGGGGAAGCTGTTGCTGTGGTGTTACTAAAAATACAGTTAGCGTCCTACATTATTAAGTATATATAAACACTACATATCAAAGAGACGCATGAATGCGAATCGTTTTAGCGAATATTCATATAATTGCGAGAATCTATTATTATTGACATTTACAATTTAACTTACTAATAAATGTGTATTTTTTTACTCCACCAGGATAGCGGTGACCTTAGTATACTATGGCCTGACGATAAGCTCGACGGACATCGCCGGAGACAAGTATCTGAACTTCTCGTTAGTGTTGTTCGTCGAGATCCCTGCTTGTCTGTTGAACTGGTTGATAATGGAAGGCATGTCCAGAAAAATGTCACTGAGTTGTATGTTCGTGTTAAGTGGCGTCACTTGCGTCACGTATAACTTGATGTCCGGTGGTGAGTAATGAGTAATAATTAGAACACAAATTTTCACAAACAAAGCAGACATCCTAAGACGTATAAATCTATATAGTATACTGTATAAAGTTACGTTAAAGCATAAATATCAGCAAAACCGATATTTTACTGACAATTTCCGATAAATGTCCGAAGTCCGGGCATCTACTGATAGATCTTGGTTCTAATTCTATTATTCTAGTTCAGTTGTTTTCAATGTAGGCGGTAAACTAGTTTTGGGGAATCCCGAAAAAAATCATGGAAAAACTGCTCAAAAAAAGCCCGTGGAAAAAAAACCACAAAAATAATTTTTTTATTAGGATAAAGTGCAGGTATTTTATTAAAAATACCAAAAATTGTAGTTATTTCTACTCTCATTTATGGTTATTTTAACCAGATAATAAATAATTTTGTCTATAATGGACAAAATGGATAGGTACATGGATTGGTGTTATAAATTTATAATATATCTAATATCTATACGTATTCTTATTATTATTAGGTACCTATATTACAGTGCCTTTGATCAACAAAATATTAAATAGAAAAATTATATGACACTCAATGGACTTATTTTTGTGGGTTTTTTTATTCCAAGATGTGTTCATATTTTAACGTTTATCTTCCATTCGATATTTTTGGGTTTTTTTTCGAGGGGTCATTTTTTTCCGTCTACTAGTTTTGCAGGGCGGAAGAGGAGTAGTGAACTTTTGGCGCTTATATTTACATTAAAACTTAAAAACTGAAATCAATTTATTTATAAAATAAATATGTGATTATGAAAAATATAAGCCAAATTATATTTAACAAAAATGTTAAATAAAACTTTACCCGCCGTTTGTTAGATTTTTGTACAATTTGTTCACGGTATTTATTATTAAATATTATGTAGGTAACTATACGATTTTATTAATCCAATTAGCGTTATAAGTTTATTACTCATTTATTGATATTATTACCTATTCACCAAGTATAAATGTAACAAGTAACTAACTAATAATGTCCCGTTGCTTTTTCTCTAAAAACAGAACTCTACTTGATAAAGCTGTCGCTGTTCTTGGTCAGTAAACTTGCAATATCCATCGCGTTTTGCATAATTTACATGCTTACCGCTGAGATATTCCCCACCAGAATGCGAGCCACCATGATGTCCATGTGCTCCATGCTCGGTCGGATAGGGTCCATGTTAGCACCTCAAGCCACACTGCTGGTAAGTATAATATATTAATATATTATATACAATTACTAACAATATAAATTATAATTGATAATCTGAAATACCTGTACCTTTATTGCTATGCTGCTGGCTACAGAGTCGACACTAATAAGGCGTGACGACCCGTACAATTTATGCAATTTATGTTGTGGACTTTTTTTATCACAAATCTCTTTTATTTATTTTTTAAGCAAGACTACCCACTCTTGATTGTGATAGGAAACGAATGAACTCTTGAAAAATTTAAAACACGTATTAAAAATATTAAAACAACTATTTTAATAGTATTCTTAATTTTTTTTAATTTATAAATAAATTAAATAACGATAAAATTATCAACCATTAAGAGGACGTGTCACTCCAGAAAAATATACCTTAAAACATGTTTTCGTACTTCCAATAATACTAAAGGGTTTTACGTGAAAAACACCTATTATGAAAATTGTAAAGGGGAATTTTATCAAAAATCGTATAGAGCCCGATTTTTGATATTTTTATTAATCATATAAAAAATTAAAAGAATAAAAAGTAAGAAAAAACATAAATTTATTATGAATTATTGGACGATTGAAGAAATACATCAAAAATTGGCCTCTATACGATTCTAGATAAAATTCTCCTCTACAATTTTTATAATAGGTGTTTTTCACGTAAAACCCTTCAGTAAGCCGTATTATTGGAAGTACGAAACCATGTTTTACGGAAAAAAAAGTTTAATTACGTTCGGACATATTGTGCTGTGCTCATCGTCAGCGGTAGCATACGATACTAGGTCTTTATTCCTCCACCCCGCGACCAGTACCGTTCCATGCGGACCAAAACCTGTGTTTTTATCGCAACCGCGCACAGTTTATGAATAATAATTGTGGATACGAAAATAATAATAGTGGTTATGATTATTGTTCAATTTTATATTCGTATTTGTATTACAGTAATACACCAATACAGTATAAAAACATTAAAAACATCTATTGATGTATTGTAATTCGTAATACTGAAAAATGTATGATTAAAATATATTATATATAATATATATACATCATTCATGTATACATGTACTAGAATAAAGTCATAAGTATCTGTGATCTGTCGTGTTTTCAAACGTATTGCATTTAAAAATATTATAATGTTTAACATAAACGAGTTGAAAATTTTTTCAACAAATTAAAAATAAAATAAAATATGTAAAATCCAAAATATTTTTAAATATTTCATCCCCTTACTAATGAAACGGAAGGCTGTACACAAAGCTGTAAGTACCTGTAACGAACCAGAACTGCGTGTCGCTGACCCATTCCGAGCATTTCCCCCACACCCGACACTCTTAAATGGTCGACCTGTCTTAACAATCAAAATAAATATATTATTGTTTTTCAGACGGAGTATTTCGGAGTGTTCGCGACAATGCTTGTATTTGGATCAACCGCACTTGCGGCCGCGGCCATCACCATGACATTACCGGAAAGTAAAAACATCTCATTGCCCAACACCATCAACGAAGCTGAAGAAATCGGAACCGATGTCAAATCGAAAAACGACAAAATAAACTCGCCGTAGAGTTCCTATTACCACTGTAATGATAATTGTATGTAAAACAATACTTAAGCTCAATGTGAGCATAATAATATTGTTTTTCTTACATTATGTTTGTATATTTTGAGCGCACCCGAAAATTTTTAAAATGTCGCAGTGATGTTAAGATATTGTAATTACTCACTGACCAACTGTTTAATTATTATCGGAGTCTATACCATTTCCGGATCGGTGGACGCACACACGCGGCTATGGGGGTGGTCGTACACCTCAAAAAACCCGTTGACTTAATTTTAATGTAACCATATAACGATTTAGTATAATTTATTGTGTATCTATAAACAAATTATGAGTTAATCTCGCTATTCTTTATATAGCAGCTTTCTAATAATCTTAACTGTAGGAGGTCCCTTTTTTAGTTTATCTACACTTGTCATTTTAACACGGTTGTTAAAAAATTAATTGTAAATATCGTTCATAATTTAACTGTTTCAAACTGATGTACTAACACTTGATTGAAAGCTACAGAACTATACGGTTTGACTTTGTATACTCTTAGAATGCTATATGAATACAATGATACCTATACAAATAAGAAAATGTACAGAAATATGTTTTTTTAATATTTATTAACACATAAAGTATGTAAATTATTATTATTCTCAGTGTTTTAATTGTTTTATATAACCAATGCTTCTCCTTTAATAATTTATTCAAAATAATAAATAAATTGTGAAAAAGTTCTATACAATACTCGGTTTTTAACCAAGATATTTTATGTTTATAATGTTACTTAAAAGAAAAGATATTTCATCAATTATTAATTATCTCACTTCCCCATAAGGATTAATTTATAATAGGTATTCCATATTCACCTTTCATCTACAATAATTAAATTTAATAGTTATGTTCATAAAAAGTATAAGATTGTACAAGACATACTTACTTTATGTTATAAATGATAATAATTCATTCATAAACAACAGTTATATTTTAATTAACTCAATATTCCCTTAACATTATCAAATGAATAATTAGTAAATATGATGGTAGATTTCACTTAGAGTTATTAAAAATACAGTCAATTCCTACATTTTTATTTCAAAATGTTATAAAAAGTAAAATAAAATTATAATTCTTTCATAATTTATTTTTTTCTGACATTTATTAAATATTGTTATAAGTTGTAAAATACTAATTTTAAAGTCTTATCCATTTTTATTTTTATTATTATTATAAAGTATAAAAAGTTTGAAAAATTTAAAAATAACTAGAAAGAAAAAAAAGATCAAAATTAAATACAAATGTTTAATAATTTTATCTTATGACATACAATATTAGGTACTTTAAACAAAAATTTAGTTTAGTGATATATATTTAATATCAAATAAAAGATTTTTTTTAGTTTTTATAAGCGCTCCTGATAACTAATATTATTTAACAGTAAACAATTAATCAATACAAAAATGTAATATTTTTTTTTTTTTGCTGGTTGAACCGACGACCGGGAGGGGACTGATTTCGCATTACTTCCTCCAAATATTTATATTAATACTAGCTGACCCTGTGCACTTCGTTGCCCATTAAAAATATAAAAACATAATATATTTTTTATGGGTATGTATGAAATATTGGTCTTAATCAACCAAGATAATGTTTGTTTGGTAAAAAACCAATTTTTGATACTAGGATCCCGTGGAACATAAATCATTTTATATTCCCATTGTAAAATTAAAAACTACTGATTATAATATGGAATAGGCTTATATTATTTTATAAGTTGTTTTCTTATGATTCATTTTTTTATTAAAATTAAGCATGACAACAAAAATAGAATTTATTTATCTTTTCTATCTGTATATGTAATTAAACAATAATTCAAACAACAAAAATATTTTTTAAAAACAATTTATAGCTTTGCATTTTGTAAATTTGTAAGAAAAATAAATAATAGTGTTCTAAAATGTTGAAAAAAAAAAAAAAAAATTAAGAAATAATTAAGAATCATTTTAATTTATTTATTAGAATTTTACAAAATTGATTCTTAAAATTACAAGTAAAAAAAATACTTAGTATTATTATTATTAAGAGTTAGTAACTTGAATTAGTGGGTAAAAAAAATATACCAAGTGTGAACAACAAAAAATTATGCATCATCATCATTATCAGGTGCACGTCCACCAGGTGCTTTTGGACCTCCAGCCCGTTTGGCCATTATTATTTGATCGACTTTCAGTATTGTACATGCAGCTTGTGTAGCATATTGTAAGCCCCAAAACTTAGCTAAGTAAGAATCAAATATTCCAGCTTTGGTGACATCAATTAATGATGATCCTTTAGGCTAAAGAAATAATAATTATAAATTAATATATAAAAAAACTAAACAAAAAATTCAAAAATAATAAACATACTTCAATGTTAAAACCAGCATTTTTATTTCCCTTGCTATGTTGGGAATAAAGTTCAGCAAGAGTTTCATTGGATTTCACACCAGTGTTGTCAGCTAAAATTTTAACAAAACCTTCAAGAGCAATTGCAAACCTTTTGGCACCATATTGCTCTAATCCGGGCAATGTGTCAGCATATAAACCTACTTGGTAAGCAAGTTCCATTTCTATAGCACCAGCACCAGGTAATAATTTTCCATCCTAAAATGAGATTAAAAACATTTATTCAATATGTCAAAACATATAAAACGACTTTTAAATTAACATACTCTGGAAATGCCTTTGAACGTGTTTACACCATCATCAATTGCTCTTTCTATATCATCCATGTAGTTATCAGTGGCACCACGTACAACAATTGTTGACATACGTGAGTCTTTACCATCTAAACGGAATACTACTAATGAAGTGTCTCCAAGTTCATCTACATATACACAGTCAGCATAACCAAGTTCTTCTTTGTTTGGAGGAGTCTAAAGTTAAACAATCACTATGTTAAATTTTAATTTTAAATTAAACCAATATTGCATTTTTTTTTTTTTTTTTTTGATACATAATTTTAAATTGATTCTGAAAAAAGATAAATATCACACAAAACAAAATAAATCTATAAATCTAAGTAAAAGAGTAGACTTGTTTGACCTAGTGTTTTCAACCTTTTTGTTATGGTTACACACTATTAAAATATTTCATACTTTGGGACAAACAAAAACAACAAAAAAAGAATGGGTAATACTTAATTTTAATTGATACTATAAATATAAAATATGTCATTAAAAGATAACTTATATTTAATCACCACCGAAATAATATCAAGTACCTAATAGTTTACGTAAACTGTGTCAAATTTGTGTACATGTTGTATCATTTAATATACTTTCTAACACATTTTTACTTATTTGACTATACATGGGTTAAGAAACACTGGATTAAATACATATATATATATTCAATTAACCAATATAAATTTAAAATCCAATGGAAAAATCGAGTTTTTTTCTTAAAAATAAATAGTTTTAAATAGTTTCCCAGACACATTTAATTTCCTATTCTCAATTTTCTTTTAAAAACATATGCTTGCTTAAAATAAAGTGATATTTAATATTTAAACATAAATGCTTACAAGTCTGGGTAATGCAGTAGCTGAGACAGATTTGCACAATCTTCTCAAATCAAATTTGCTCATTAATCGAACACCCATAATTTTATATTTGTTCAAATAATGTAAGGCCATGTCACCAAATTTACCACCAGCAACAATTACAGTGACACCTGCATCAGCAATTGCTTTAATTTGTTCTTCAAGTACCATTTCTTCACCGCGGCTGAAGTTTTGCAATTCTTCTGCAGATTTAATTAAAACTGTTCCCTAAAATTAATAATTAAAATATTAAATTATACACAAATTCGTATTTCTTTGTTAATTAATTATAAATAATTATAACATACTTTTGTCTCAGTTGTAGTAATGTCAATAGGACATGTGTATACAGCAATCTTAGCATCAGTTTGTTTAGTAATATCACCTTCATTAGTTCGTTTGAAAACCATACCGTTCACAACAGTAGAGTTGTATAAATTTGATCCCTAGACAAAAAATTAATTAACACAAAATAAAATTAGGTATTACTAATAGTTAGTAATAACAATTATAAAATAAATCATAATTACCAAAATTTTGCACACTCTAACATTGTCAACATTGAATGTAGTCTTTTCTGGGAGAATAGAAGCTGAAAAAAAGTTAAATTGTAGTACAATTTAAGAATTGAATCTTGAGTTAAATACTTAAATATAATACTTACTGCAAGCTTTTAACACAAGATCTGTGATAAACTGTTCCTGGCCATATTGTTTGCTCATTATGGATGATTTTACAGCTTGTGTTAATACTACTTGTTCAGCATTATTCTTGATGTCTTTAATTTCATGACAAGTCAAAGTAGGTAATAATTCGAGAGTTTTTTCAAGAGCTACTTGGAAACCTTCACATACTTCAACTGGAGTTAAACCCTTTAATCATTTAAAATTAAATTATCAAATAAGATTCAAAATAGACTTCTAAAAGTTGAAACAATGCAGGTACTAACCATTTTCAATAAGTGTTCAGCTTGTTCTAACAATGCACCAGCAAAAATGATAACAAAGTTAGTTCCATCACCTACTTCTTGTTCTTGCATCTCAGACGCGAATACAATGATTTTAGCAGCTGGATGTTCAATCTACACAAATATTAAGATGAAAAAAATTGATACATTTTTTAAGTATCTGAAACACTTACATCAAGCTCCTTAACAATTGTGGCTGCATCGTTAGTGATGAATATCTTGTCAATATGGTTTATGACTATTTTGTTCATACCATTTGGACCATATGCAGTCTTAACGGTATCAGAGAACTGTTTACAGGCACCGATGTTCCGATATACAGCTTCTTCTAGACCAGAAAGATGCTAAAACAAGGTAACGGAAACCAATAAGTATATTATATGTACATTTTCATTAGTTAACAGGACACTCACCATGGCACCATCCTTTAACATTTGAGCAAAACCCGGAGCTTTCGGTACGTGTAAAGCCATTTTAATAGGTTTTTATTCTACTGAAACGTTAATATTATATATTTAATGAAGAATGAAGATTTTAAGAATATCACTTAATAGTTTATAATTCTTGTTAGGTACTTACAAGTTAATAAATTTAAATAATTTTTGATCACAGATTCAGTCGATTCAGAATAATATATAGTATTCTATTTTTGAGGTTAGTGTTTTTATTCAATGTTTCAATTATCTCCTTTACCGGATTTATGGTTGAGGCGGTGGTCCCGGTTACTGCAACCTAACTTCTCGACAACAGAATAATAGTTGCCAACTCAAAAATATTGAACATTTATATATTTGTTTTTATTTTTGAGTAAATAAACAAAAAAAGATAATTTTTACTATGAAAATTAATACAATAAGTTAGTTCATTATTAACAAATATAAAAGTTTTTTGCATATTGCACATTATAATGATATTATTATGAATCACAGACTAACGAATAGTACGTAGGTAATATACATAATAATATACTTTTCTTATTCCGTATTTTGATTTTTGAATAATTGTTGTTGTACGTTTTAGTATAATTTTTCACTATAATAATATAAACTATGAAATATGAACTGAAATACTCAGAAATATACATGTCAACATGCCAATTACAATAATATATTATTAGATCATTTATTAGATGTGAATTTATAACTTTTATATTATTCTTCTGCAATTCTACTCGACATGTTGAACATTTATTTTTATTTGATAAACTTGTTATTTCGTACATTCGAGTATTCGACTCGATTTAATCTTTCAAATCAATTGATTAAATATTTGTACATTTAAAAGATACCTATACGGCTATACCTAATCTAATAAATAACATTAAAAAAAGTATAAGTGATACGTACATTTCTCAATTATAAATAAAAGTGCGAAAAAATGTGGATGCTTTATTTATTATTATATTATAGACTATATAGTATCTAATACCTTTATATACCAATCATCTATGTTATTATGCTAAATATACAAACATTTATTTTATTTTTAATTCACAAATTTCTCCGTACCTTATTCAATAATCCGGAAAAACTAAAGATAAAAAATATTTTATTGAATTTTTTCTTATCAAAATCGATTTTTTTGTTATTTTATTTATAGTAATTCAAAAACAAATAACTGTAATAGGTACTTTAATGCCGAAGTGTAAAATTTTTAGAACTCGGGCAAGTTTCACATACTTGTATATTATATTTATTTATTATTATTATTATTATTACGGACGGGCGAATGCCCAATAAAAAATATACAAAAAAAAATGGCCAATGAAGCTTACAATTTTAAAATAATTTCTTATAGACTACACTACTACCGAAGTACTATACTAATTAATAGGTAGTTATGTATATATAAACTTTGTAAAAATAAAAACGAATTGGCTAAAACACTAATAATGTAATTATTTGTTTATTGATAAGGAGTTGTATTGGTTCTAATGTTTATAAGTTTATAACACGTTCGTCTGATTTCAAATAAAAAACCAAATTTTCGTTGTCAGTATTAGCTTAGATTTCGTAACGATCATCTCGTACAAAACTATTTAATTACTGTGATGACAGTTTATATGAAGAAAAAATATAAAACTGCTGTGACTTCAGATACCCTAGATGCGGTGGTCGGGAGTGGGTGCACGTCCCGGGTGTCGAAATCATCCGCAAAACTGGCCAAGTTAGGTTTTATTTACAGATAAAAAATTCTGTATTTTTATACCATTGTCGATAAATATTATAAACTCCATATTATGTTACAGTATTACGCTATTATAATATTTTATTTATGTACACTACAAATTAATAATTATAACGAATAATCACAATTAAAATATTCCAAAATATTGTGTACATGTAGTTAGGTTATCCAAATTTATATTGATACTCTTATAAAAGTTGCTATTGTATTGCCTACCTAATCATCAGCTTCTTGCGAAAGAAGTTATGGACCGAATTAAAACTTAAACCCGGTACTAAATTGAACAAATTTGTGCCTATGATCATTAGTCAATATTGAACATAATACACACAAAACAAAACGAAATTAATAATATCTTTGGTAACCAAAATAAATGTATTAATAGATGCGTGGATTTCCGTTTTCCGTGACTACCTACGTCAGTACTGATTACTGAAGTACAAAGGTAACTCTTAATATATAGGTATTTATAGTAGTCAATATACTCACTACTCTATCATCACAAATATAATAAACTAAAATTATATTAATCGTACAATCATACGTATACTTACCGAATTAAACCACATTGTTGTAACTATTTTTATTTTTGGGATATTTCATAGAGGTATTTATCTAGGTAGTAGGTACCTAACCGTAGAGCAATTATAGAATAATTGAAATTATTATAATATTATATAATACAACAACTATAAAGTACAATTAATTTAATCAAATAGTTTACTTACTTATTACTTTTACAAAATATAAACATATAAATCTCAAAATACTAAAACACAGCACTTGGTATGTCATATTATAATACTCTTTCAATAAATTATTGTACTTCTTTTTTCGTTTTTATTAGAAATAAACAATCTATATATTGTTTATACACAGTAATTTTATGTGGTATGAGTAATAATAGAACATAAAATGTTGAGAAAGAAACCACCCGGTACCCATTGACATTTAACGACACTTAGTTTGAATAATTACATCTTATATTATATTATATATTATTTCGTACGCAACTCATCGTAGCGGTTAGTCTAGTGACAAAATGGTCCAGACTCCAGTGGTGAAACGGTCATGACGAATTTTCTTATACAAAAAAAAAAAAATAGAGCCCTCAATGTGTAAAAGCCCTGGTTTTCTAAAATCACGCATCAGTGATCACGCAAGTGTTGCCACAGTATACCGATCGCTACGCGATCACGCTGCATGATCACGCAGCGATCGCTACTGTGACAAAATTTGCGTGATCACGGATGCGTGGTTGTAGGAACCGGGGGCCAGGGCTTAACCACTCATAAACAGCTCTGCATAACCAGACTACCAAAGGATTGGTTTAGATTTAGATATTATATGTTTTAATATAATTATTACTAATTTAGTATGTACACTTTATTTAACTGTATTGACCTACTCGACTTCATAATATGTATACAACCACGGAACATGCAGTATTGCAGTGGCTATGAAATTATGACGAGTTATAATATCACTTATAGTTATAATATGACTTGTATACAAATGTATTTCAATAATTGGTATTATTTAATTAATAATTTTTATTCGTTTATTAGTTATTACATATATTTTATCAATCATCAATCCATAATATCAACATGACAACATATTAAGAACACAATTACCAAGTATGATGGTTCTCAAAAGCAATATAATTTTGATAATATCTGCAATTAATACATTAATAGAACCTATTGAACTATTAAATATTAAAAAATACCGCGCTGTAGACAATTAAACACAACTGATAACTGAAATTATTATACACATAATATAGTAATAATTATTAAATACATTTTAACCCATTGATCTGTACTAATTTATAACTTACCTAACTATATAAAGAAACTGTTAAAAAGTCTATTATTGGTTTTATCCTTATTTCATAGCATATAATAATAATGATTTGTATAATTTAACTTAAAACAATCAAATAGAACTAATAAGTAATAATAACACATAATTTATAGGCTATTTTTTTTTATATATACAACATATCAATAATCGACGTTTTATTTATTCATATGACATATAATAAATAATATAATTGTAATTTTAATGTATATGTTAATATATTATATAAGCAGACAATGGTGTAAAAGACCTCGCGATTGATTATTAAACAACATGTATCCAATGTATCTATTGCTAAATTGCACATAATCATTAGAGTAATAGTGTAGGTATAGGTTCATATCACATTTTTTTAGCTATTATTATTTATTATCACTGTTTTTCAATCATAATTTAATATTAATTATGCTCTATTATGAATATTTCCCATACTAATTAGGTACTAAAATTATAAATTACTAATGTCATTACGATTATCTATTGGCTATTGGCTAGAATACCTAGGTCGTGAGTCGTGACCAAGACTCCACGTCTCCACAACCATCAACTCTCCATGTCCTATGTCGTCATTATAGACACACGAGTACATGACAGACCATAAGTTTATTACTGTTATCTTTTTTATAATTGCTGTACATAAATTGAAGTCTATATATTATATTATAAGTACCTATATTACTCGCTGCTCGGTACCACGACTTCCGTGAACCACCTTATCAGACAATCGGACAATGTTTTTCACCTCCACCACTTGATGGAGCAGATACGAGGAAAATAGCGGTAGCGTTTATTGAATCATTTTAACTTAATATTATCTTCCTGTAATAAAATTTACATACGTAAAATTGCCGTATTAGCGGGAGGCTTGGCCGCTTGGGGGGCTTAGACCCCTGGTTTGAATCATAGCCTACCAAAAACTCGTTAATGTCTGCCCTGGAAGGGCTAAAGCAGTAAAGCCCCCCAATAAATTTAACCAATCTACGCTTATGATCATCGCCCATGCTAATCACTTGATCAGGCATCATAGGCGATTGGCTAATAGCTGGATTTTATAAACCTACATCAAAATGAAGCAAGGGCGTCTTTAAATTTTTTTTTTGGTACGTATAAAGTATATTAAGCAGGCCACTATTTATTTTTTCTTGACATATTTGACATTATTAATATTATAGTAGTATAATAATAATTATTAACATAATTAAAATAAAGTAAAATGACATAATACAAGTAGTAAGCAGTGAATAACCTATAAATACTTATCTAAATTTAATACAAATTGAAACTTCAACAGTCAAATTAAATAAAAACAATAAATAATATAAAGCAACACAATAGATATGTAGAAAATAAATCAGTAAAATTTGTGGTTACTAGTAATAATCATACAACGGTTGTATTATACTTGTATTGTGATTATAAAGACGTGATCAATCAATCAATTTTCAACTACCATAATATTTACATATTAATTTATTATTTTAATATAATATAAATATAATTTTTATTTTTTTGTGATATGGCCGAGCGGGCCGTATGCATGTTCCTTGCGGGCCAAAAATTACAATTTAGAATTTTATGTACACAAATGTATACCCTGCGCACCGCAAATAACGCCCCTGAAATGAAGACAGTGGGACCGCTATCGCCCGTCTTTATTTTGATGTATATAAATAAAAACCAAATTGAACTATAGTACACTTAACGACAGAACGATACGTATATAAAAGAAGTATAGTTCACTGAATAATTGAGCGATACTTACGTAATAAAACTGTAGATCACTGAAGTGTCTGAACTGGTAACTATACGAGAAAAAGTCTATAGAACGACTGTTATAAAGTTCATTCAGTGGTGAATTTATAAGTGGGCTGCAACGTGGCGATCACGATATCCGCTATCCGGCCAAAATAACGAAACAAAACCACGAAAAAAAAATTGCAAAAAAATTGTGTATTTTTTGAGTACGATCATTGTAATTATAATAGGTATCGTTACGTTCTAATAATATGTATTTAGTAATAATAACAGTAAGTTATAATTAAAACAATTATATTCATTTTTTAAATATAATTGTATTTAGGCACTCAGTGATAGCATATTTTATGCTATACCTTTTATAGTTTAATGAAGTTCTTATTATCATTGATATTATAATCTTTAATTTATGAATGAATTCTTTAAGCATGGTCCTTGTAATTTATTTCTGTGGTTGTTCTACTGCTCTCGTTTCAATCTTTCTACATTTTGAACTTTCTTTATTCCATCAATGAATTTCTATATAGTAGAGTTTAACAGCGCTGAACTTGCGGCAGATAAATTTAAACCACTCACCTATCTTAAAAAAAATGTTCTCGCTTCGATATTACTATTAAATTCTATTAAGTTTCATTTTACCAAACTCCTGAGCACTAATCCACTGACTAGTGACCACCCACCCACCCATTCCAACATTTTGGTAAGTGACTAATGAAGAGTGGACATCTAAGATCTACTAGCACCGGTAAGTGAATAGTTCAATAATTATTATTGAACTATTTGAACTAGTTCGTTAGTTCATTTACGTAAGACAACATTTCTAGGTGGTGAACGTTTTAGCAGTTATATATATTATAGTGAACAAAATGAACGACGAACAAACTACCTACGTCGTTCATCTATATGTGAGCTACACAGTTAGAATCGTTCACTTTAATTAATAAGTTCGTTCACGAACGACACTTCTCTTGAATATCATTTTACGAGAAGTGTGCACGGTTAATAGTGGGTTTTCTGGAACGTATTTTCTAAAAATAAATAATGAAATATTTAATAGGTACCTAGTAGGTACCTGGTTTTTTCCTTCCTAATCGTTGTCCGCACTATAATTGTCCAAAGTGCAGCACGTGTAGACCGTAGACGACAGAAAAACATTGTCGACGAACCAGCAACAACTACCGAGCACCGAAGTACCAAATAAAGCCTTCGTTCTATCGACTAAGGTTTAAAACATTGATGTCGATAAATATTAAGCTACGAAACTCCAAAGGAAGTCGCAAATCAACATTATATAACATAATATAAACATCGTAATTCGTAGTATCGTACGAAATTACGAAAAAACAATTTTGTCATTTAACCGTCTGTCGCGTAAACGTTACCACTTACCTAGTAGGTACCTGGTTTTTTCCTTCCTAATCGTTGTCCGCACTATAATTGTCCAAAGTGCAGCACGTGTAGACCGTAGACGACAGAAAAACATTGTCGACGAACCAGCAACAACTACCGAGCACCGAAGTACCAAATAAAGCCTTCGTTCTATCGACTAAGGTTTAAAACATTGATGTCGATAAATATTAAGCTACGAAACTCCAAAGGAAGTCGCAAATCAACATTATATAACATAATATAAACATCGTAATTCGTAGTATCGTACGAAATTACGAAAAAACAATTTTGTCATTTAACCGTCTGTCGCGTAAACGTTACCACTTAGGTTGGCTACACCGCTACACGCGTCCTGTAACCTGTTTGTTTGACGTTTGAACAACGGCGTTTCGTTCGTTTCGGTATCCATATTGGGTATTTGGGTACCTGTATCGTCGCTTGCCGCTTGCGTCGTTATTCGGTGCTGTACCTCGCGCAGTTCGGTTGCGCGTGCTTCACTTCGCGCGTGTCACAATTTGAAAAGGACGAACGCAATTCGACATACGCGTTCAACATGGAATACGACAACTTTTTGCACTACTCTCGTCGGCTGCAAATGGCCGACGCCCTGGGTGACGTTTACGTGAACTTGTCAGCGCTGAAGACGGCCAAAAGCCGATTTTTGTTCACGCGCTCTTTGCTCATCAAACACAAAATGTTGACCCGGACGTTGAACATTCAAATGGATTACGATTGTCCCGCTTTATCGGAGAACTTCCGACAAAAAGGCAACGATTTTTTCAGGGCCAAAAAGTACGTGAAGGCCGTCGACCTGTACACCAGGTGTTTGATGGGCAGCGAACCGACCACCGAGTGCCACGCGCTCGCACTGGGCAACCGGTCAGCCGCGCACTTCCACTTGGGCCACTTCGAGCTTTGCCTAAAAGATGCGCGTTGGGCAATGGTGACTAATTATCCGTCCAAGCTCGCATACAAGCTGTACGAGAGAGCCGGAAACGCAGAATGTATGTTGGGTCTCGCCCAACGGGCGAAGGACAGCTTCACCGAATGTCTGAAACGATTGGACGAAGTGGACATGTCTGCAGAAAATAAGCGCAAGTTTCAAGAGACGATCGAGATAGCCATCACTAAGTGTGATGAGCGGCTGGAAGATCGAAAAAGAACGAAGAAGGTACCTCCCATTGAGGAGTTAGTCGGCGGAAGTAACGAAACCATTCCAGCGCTATCGGCCTTTGTTGAATTGAAAATGACTGAAGATATGGGACGTGGTGTTTTTGCTACTCACGACATTAATCCGGGTAAGCAACATTATTTAGTTTAAACGTTCGCGTGATTAAACCCCTGGAGACAACTTATTTAAAATAAATAGTTTAGTATCTATTTATTATTTGTCAGCTTTTTAAGTCAATTTGTTTTATTCAATTAACCAGATATTACCGCTGAACAATTTCCCAGTTTATAATGTTCATCACTTTTTCAAACCTTATTACGTCAAAATGTTGTTTAGATTGCAGTTTTACCTTAACAAAATAATAAAAATAAAATAAAATAATAGTATGACTATGTGTGTACCTATAATATATCAAAGCAGAAGTTGTCTATTTAAACTGTAAAATACAGACAAATTTGTTATACAACATAATTCATTTTCTTCAACATAAATTAACTCCTAGTAAACTCCAAAACATCAGAAATATTATGCATAATGTGCTTTTGTAATGTTCTTCAAAATCTTGTTTAGAAATTAAGTTACAAATGAAAAAGTGCGAATTTTTTTAATGGATATGATATGTATATATATATTCTTAACATACCTAATTACATTTTAATAATATAATTTATAGCTAGTCGTTAAACTGTGTTCTTGGAATAAAAAAATTAAGGTACATATAGGGATTTTATGCATGGTCAAGGCATAGCTCAATGATAATTAGCTCATTTAAATTTTTTTATTTTAAATATACTTAAAATTTAATAATATTTCTATTTTTAGTGAGATTTTTTTATCAATATCTAGGTACCTATTTTAGTATTTGACAATTGTTACAATACAATTGTATTTTCCTGAGTAATCGCAGTTAGATTTATTATTATAAAAAAGTCATTAAAAAATTATAAACATTTAGGTACCTATCTGTGATGATAATATGTATTACCTATATACCTAATATCTATTTATTTTTAGGTGATGTTGT